>NW_024648097.1:0-345 GCF_008729295.1 Plectropomus leopardus
CCCCGCCGCCGAGGTAAACGCAGCGGTCAGCTGGTGAGGCTGAAGGCCTGCATGGCGCGTTCTTCTACGGCTTCCTGGACCCCGTTTGGAGCGTTGCCTCGCGTCTTTACTTCTTGGCGCCCGCTGGATTCTGTCGACTCCTGGCTGGTACCTGTTATCGGCCTGGATGAGGTGTTCCAGTCCCGCGCCCCCCGCTCTCCCCGTCCCCGCCGGTGCGGAGTGAATCTGTGTAACCTGCGGCCTCTGAGTCGGGCTCCCCGGACAGCTGATGCCGCGGAGCCGCCGGTTCCTGTCAGGATTGGCCTGGTAAACGCTAGATCGCTAGCGAATAAAACTTTTGTTCTT
>NW_024648098.1:0-392 GCF_008729295.1 Plectropomus leopardus
CTTCCTGTCTGATGGACTCCTTTCAGGATTCACTGATTTTTCTTACTGTTTATTTTTTAGGTTTTTGAGTTTAACGGTCTGTTATTTGACACGTTACCCGGAGCGGCTTCACTTTTCAGACGCCTCCGACGCAGTTTTTAAGAACTTTTTTCAGGTCAGTTAATGTTTGTTTTTCTTTTACTTTAAACAAAAATAAATAAAAAATGTCCGGTTAATTTTCTTGTACTTTTTACTGATTTCTTGATTTTTGGTCACTTTGGTTGCTTTTCACCTTCCAGTGTTTTTGACAGAAACAAGCCGATCAGCTCATATTTTAAAGGGTTAATCTAATACTGACGTTAAAATAAAATATTCACAAGCAGAAAATTATGTGGGGTTTACATGATTATACA
>NW_024648099.1:0-235 GCF_008729295.1 Plectropomus leopardus
AACAGAGGTGAAAGGAGAGTGAACATTGGACTTACATTCATCATAAATGTAGACACAAACACAACTCCAAATGAATGCTACTGCAACTTTATATCTGCGTTATGTGTAAATAAAATGTATCCTAATACAATGGATATCCTACAAATAAGTGACTCCACAAGCATGCATTACTGGCTCATAATTATGTGGGCGAAAATTTCATGAATTTCTCTATGCAGAAAATGTACAGACAGTG
>NW_024648100.1:0-350 GCF_008729295.1 Plectropomus leopardus
AATAAAATATAATTATTGCAGCAGAATAAATGTAATCAGTGCACTAACGTTAAATGTAATTATTGCCCTAGAATAAATTTAATTAATGTACTAAAATGAAAAAATGCACTAGAATAATTGTCATTATTGCACATTATGCAGTATGTTTGCTCTCATCAGCATGCATCAGTATTTTTTTATTTTTTATTGTTTAACTGAATCGACTCTTTAAATTGCCAACAACACGTCAATTACTTATTTACAACATTTAACTTTTACTTTGAGCTTTTCTTTCTGCTTCATCTTTGTTTGCATCAGTTTTTGTGCTCACATTTATCTAAAAAAAACAAAACAAAATGTGAAAGCCCAAA
>NW_024648101.1:0-271 GCF_008729295.1 Plectropomus leopardus
ATTATAATATAGAAAAAAACAACAAATCCATCAGGACATGAAGGTGGGTCTGTTTCAAGAAGGATGAAACTTTATTGAACTAACCCAAAAAAGTCAACAAAAAAAGATCAAAGAAAGCAGACTTATATATAACCTTGAAACGAGCAAAAAATCAAAAACACTGGAAGAGGGCATCATGCAGTTTTGCAAGAAATGGCTCAAAAATTCACAAGAAACTGGTGAAAAATATTTGGGAAATAGGTGTCAAGAAAACTAATCGTGGCGTTAAAGG
>NW_024648102.1:0-393 GCF_008729295.1 Plectropomus leopardus
TGTATTGTCTGGGTGAAGATGTCAAAAGATCAAACGAAATGTAACACCTGTTCCTACCTCAGGAGAACCATCACTATCTCCAAATGCATCAGCAAAGTCTGATGGACTTTTCCTCAGAGTCTGGTCAGCAGGCAGTGTGTTGTCATTGTAAGAGGACACAAACTTAAAGTCACTGGTTCTTGAACCTGTTGTCAGGTACGCGTCATAATTGTAAGCGCTGCGTAAAGTTCCTGTGCCGTCAACATCTGCGTAATTAGGAGGGAGATAAGCGCTGGGGATGGCAACTGCTCCATCAAACAACAGTCTGGGCTTTCTCCTGCGACAAAACCTCACACCCAGGATGATGATAATGAAGGTCAGGAAAAACGTCGACACAGACACCAGCGCGATGAT
>NW_024648103.1:0-285 GCF_008729295.1 Plectropomus leopardus
TGTGTGTGTGCGTGTGTGTGCGTATGCTTGTACATACAGTTGGCTATTCAAAACAAACGAGCCAATGAAACATATTAAACAGTAATAACAGTGTGTTGCGCAAGTGCACTGGTATTAAGAGACTGAGTTCTGTTCTTGGGAATTCCTAAAAAAATACTGGCAGAACGTACAAAGTTCAGTGAAAAGTCTTAAAGACTGTATGTGAGACTAAATTGCTTGGTGGATGTCGGAATGATCCGATCTCTTGGCAGCATGAAGTTAAAGATTATTTTTGCAGTGATGGGA
>NW_024648104.1:0-247 GCF_008729295.1 Plectropomus leopardus
TATAAAATGAATTGGCAACTATTTTTATCATCCTGCTAGTCATTTTTCATGCAAAAAACATTTCATGGTTCTAGCTTCTCATATAAACTGTATATATGCTTTTTCTTTGAAATATTTTAATTTATTCAAAAGTATTTAAACCTTTTTGCATGCGTTCTTTGACTTTTAAGCTCACCTGGTCAGAGCAGATTTGGGTGGTTCAGAGCGTTTGCTGCATCTGGAGTTTACTTCTCTGATATTTTCTCTT
>NW_024648105.1:0-326 GCF_008729295.1 Plectropomus leopardus
TTTTTAAATAAAAATAAATAATTTAATAAAAAGAAAGTCATAATATTACAAGAATAATTGTAGTTTTATGAGAAAAAAGTTGGAATTTTACAAGAAAGGGGATATTATAATATGGAAATAAACATATTTTCAGCAACCATTGCCCCTGGTTGCCAAGGAGGCTGCCTGTGCTCTTGCCTGTTTTATAGTTTATAATATAATATCCCCTTTCTTGTACAAATATGACTTTACTCTCCTACAACTATGACTTTTTTTCCTATAAAATTTGAAAATTGTTCTTCGCAATATTATGAGTTTATTCTCATATTTTTGAAATATTAAATCTT
>NW_024648106.1:0-308 GCF_008729295.1 Plectropomus leopardus
ACATGAAAAAGCTGACAATTGAGATTCTAATTACTAATTCTAATTATTTTTTTCTGGCTAATAGCTGATCTTCAGGGGGCTTAACATAACTTGAATTTTTTTTTCTTCTATTCAAAATGGGTAAAATCTTATTTCATTGTAACTGCATGCAGTTTATTTCTTTCAGCACATCCTGCCCCCCCCCTTGCGCTCTCTTTTTTTATTCAGTCCAATTTAATTTTATTTGTGTAGCTCAACAATGCAAATCACAAATTGGCTCACAGGGCTTTCCAACAAAGGACAACGTCTGTACTTGGACCCTCACAGTG
>NW_024648107.1:0-5118 GCF_008729295.1 Plectropomus leopardus
CACAAAGAAATTATGGAGGCAAAATTCTGCCAAATTATTGGTAAATATGTTCTGCAAATGTCGGAATAACTGCAACAAAGCTGCATGTGGTTGTTATTGTAATAAAATGTCGTCACATTTCACTTCAATCAATAAAAACAATCATCATTTCATTCATAAAAACATAAATTTAATTAAAATGTATCTACTTTTATGACAATAAAAGGCTCTTTGAGTGTACATACGGCTTCATAGCTCTCTCTGTTCTTCCTCAGGAACTCCACACACTTGGCACGAACTTCAGTGTGAAGACTTTGGCAGTGCAGCACCTACACGGGGTCAAAGTTCAAACAGTTAATACTATATTATATTATATTCAAACACTAAACATCAAAATATACGATTTTCATCATTTCTTTAAAAAAAATGTAAACATGTACTCGCTATCGGGATCCTTCAAACTAAAGTCAAATTTTTAAAGTTACAAATTTAGGTGTATTAACCTACCAATAAACAAACAGCTACATTTACCATTAAATCAGAAAAGTATTTATACATTTAAAAATACCAGAGATTACACTTTATAAAAGTTTTCAGTTAGATCTGGACATTCGCTGACTACCCTGTTACTTTAGATAACTTTTATCCAAACACCTTTAACTATGTTACATTCAGAAGTCAATTTGAAAAAGTTACAAATTTAAGTTTTTTAGAGATTAAAGTTTATACATTTTTAATGTTAGCTTTTAAAACCTGCTGGAGACCTTGATATCTAAGATAACTTAGATGTTTTTGAGATTAAACTTTAAAATGTTTATTGGTAGCTTTTGAACTCTGTTGACAACACTGATACTTTGGTTCATTTTTATCCAAACACCTTAAACTACATTACATTCAGAGGTCAATTTGAAAAAGATACAAATTTAAGTTTTATAGAGATTCAAGTTTACACATTTTTTAATGATAGCTTTTAAACGCTGCTGATGACTTTGATAGTTGAGCTAACTTTTATTCGGCCTTATTTACATTACATTAAGAGCTGATTTACAGATTTAAGTGTTTAATACTTATTGGTAGCTTTTGAACTCTGTTGACAACACTGCTGCTTTAGTTATTTTTTCTCCATTCAACTTTAACAACATCACATTCAGAAGTCAGTTTAAAAAAGTTACAAATTTAAGTGTTGAAGAGATTAAAGTTGATAAATGTTTACTGGTAGTTGTTGAACTCTGTTGACAACACTTACTTTAGTCAACTTTTTACACTTTTAGCTAAGATACATTCAAAAGTCAATATGATAAATCCACAAATTTAAGTGTTTTAAGGATTAAAGTGTATAAATGTTTCGTGTTGGCTTTTAGACTCCGCTGACAACCTTGATATTTATGCTAACTTTTATTCGGCTAGCATTACCACACACCTGCTGCCCTGAAAAAGCTAAACAAACTGACCAAACCCAAATTTGTGCCTGCGCTCAGTTAGCTAACGCGAGTTAACAAAACTAGCTTTTTCTACGACTTGAATCACTTTACCTGCTCGGCGACAGCTCGAAACAAACACGACCCGTCTTTGGCGATTTTCTTCCGCTGCAGACCGATGGATTTCAGGTAGGAGTCCATTAATCTCTCCGCTCCCCTCTCCTCGTTACTCTGCGTGCCGCCGACGCTGTCCATGCTAGCGGGGGGCTAACCGCTAACAGCTAGCTGCAGAAACAACGGTTAAATCTTTCAAACGCCAGCGGATAAAAGTTGTCAAAATCGACGCCGCAGCGTTTCAAATAACTACATTTGTGATCCAACGAGTGTCAAGCGCGACGATGACGGCGTCTGGTTTCGTTTTCCAGGAAGCCGCAACTCATCCCACCGACGGCCAGAAAGTGAAAGTAGTCCGGTCAAACTTTAGCTCGCAGCTAGCAGGCTAACGGCTAACGGCTAACTACACGCCCCCTTCTTCTTCTACGGCGGCAAGTTAGAAAGAGCGCGATAAAGCGTTTCCGGTGTTTCAACAAAGTAAAGGTCCACTTTGTTTCGTTTTTGGCGCAAGAAAACATTAAAGGACGATGGTTAAAGATTACAGTATATAATATTATCCTAACGTAAGAGTAAGGGCTGTAAATAGATAACAAATCAACAGACAACAAATCTTTTTTTTTAAAATAAAATGTCGCAAAATAGCAAAAAAAAAAAAAACAGTTATAAAGTATAAAGTGACATCTTTAAATTGCCTGGCTTATTTATCCAATAGTCCATAACCCAAAGATTTGTAATTAATTACAACAACTTTATGTTTTAAGCCATAGCTCTTGGATAACTCCTTATATAGTCTTAAGTCTATCCATATATTGATAATAACAATAAAAATAATAATGCAATTTACTGCAATACTGGATATCTTAAATAGAAAATATAAGATTTTTCAACAACAGTAATAAAGTAGAGATACTGTTGTTACAAATACCAAATTATTATTATTGTTATTATTATTATTATCAGTAACAATTAATAATTCAATTGTCACACATCAATATATCAATACAATCACTGGTCGAAACTTTAAATATAAAAATTTTAGTTTTTCTAAAGATGAAGTCACACTGACTGAAATCACAGCTTCTCCTTCAGTGTTTTACTCGCTCTGTGTGTTTACTCTGCAGTGCAGACACGCGGGAAACTCCCGCGAAATCCTGAGCAGCACGTGGTGGATCAGAGGAGAAAAACAAGTGTGGAAAAAAAAACACGGCACGTGACGCCCCCCACTGCGGGCTGCATCAAGCTGCACAACACCACGAGGACCGGAAGTTGGCAAGCAAAAAAGAAATGTTTGTAATAATGTCGTTTTCTGGGGGGAAAATTTGTACTTTTGGTAATTATGGGGAAACAAATATATTTTTAGGTAGGTCTATTAAACACACAAACGTGTGATTTGTCTACAGCTAAGCCTACAACCAAACATGTAGAGAAAGTACAGTATTCAATAATTAATACTTTTTTCCTATAATGAGTTTAAAGTCATCCTTGTTTCCTGTAAAAAAAAAAGGATAATTTTACAAAATAAAAAATAAATGTAGTTTGCACTATTTAAAATTTAAATACACCATTATGTTAAAATATGTCATTTCTCGTGGTTTCAGCTTCTCAAAGGTGTCAAATTGATACTTAAATGAGATTTAAAAAATAATCTTAAGGTTTGGGCTGCTGGTTGAACAAAAACATAAGACAGTTGAAGGTTTTTCTGTAAATTATAATATGGAAAATAGCTTTCCATGAGGTCTGTTGAAAAGGCAAAAAATGTGCATTTTGTCACAGTGATTTTAGGGGAGTTTTTAAGAAAAGGTTTGAAAGTGATTTTCTTTTTACTTTAAACATTTTTGGCACATTTTTCTTTAATAATTTTGGTAATGTGTAACGAAAAACAAACATTGGCAAAATGTATTATTATCATCATTTTAAATTTGGTTATTTTTCCTTTTTTTCTTTCTTTTTTTGGTGATTATGAAGATTTCTCTGCTAATGTGTCCAAATGTAATTGTTTGCTGAACATTGAATACTGAGGTGAGCTCAGCATTACGGCAGCCGTCCTTTCAGCTGAAGAGCACATTTAACAACAGTGATATCTCTTTTCTCCTTCAGGCCTTGACCTTTGACCTCTCATCTGCTCTTTATCTCCTTTTCACTTTCTCTCCTCACCACCTCCTCTTTCACACGTCATCCTCCTCTTCTCCTCTATGATGCTAATTACAATGACCTCGGTGTGCGGCGCATGTTTTTCACGCTGCGCTGTGATTGGCCGCTCACAGCTGACACGCAGACCTTCTGCCCGACACCACGGGAGACACGGAAAAATTTGAATCCTTGAAGTGTCTCAAAATCCAAAGCATTTCCTAAAATCTCCTTAAAATTCGACAAAAGTCATAAAACCCTAGAACTGTCCTATAAAATCCTCAAAAACTCTCAAGATCCCAGAAATGTCCTTACACTCTAGAAACATCCTATTTTCACTATGAATGTCCTAAAATCCTATAAATGTCCTCAAATTAGACAAATGTCCTTAAACCCTAATAACATCCTAAAAACCTAGAATTTTCCTCAAGTCCTTGAAATGTCCTTGAATCCTAAAATTGTCCTAAATTCAGAGGTCCTTAAACTGTATAGATTTATCCTAAAATGCTAGAAATGTCCTGAGATTGGAAAAAATATATGATCAAATCAGAGAAATGTCCAAAATCCCAGAAACGTAATTGAATTTTAGAAACATCCTAAAATTACAGAAATGTCCTTAAATTCTAAAAATGTCCTAAAACTCCGTGTTGTGTTATAAAAGCCTAGATTTGTCCTGTAAAAGCCTCAAAACTTAGAAATGTCCAAAAATCCTTAAAACGTCCTTAAATCCTAGAAATGTCCTAAAATCCTCTAAATGTCCTAAAACACTAGAAACATCCTTAAATCTTAGAAACATCCTTAAATCTTCTAAATGTGCTAAAACCCTAAAAACGTCATATAAACGTCCTAAAATCCTAAAACCACGTACGGTGCTGCTGTGGCTGGTCTCCTTTCATTTTACAAAAATGGCCCCAAAGCAAAGCCGTTTGAGACTCCCTGTTATAAAATATAACATTAATAAAATCTAAAAGTATCATAATAAATCATACTTGAGGTACTAATAAATAAACCGTACAGAAACAGTGAAGTAAACGTACACGGATCATCATAAATATACAAAAATGTAAAGCGTCAGTATAAAAGCATCAGGTGACGAGCTCAGGAGCATCATGAACAACATGCTCGTTACCACGGCAACCACTGAGGGGGGGGGCAGGACCCGTGGCGACTGACACTTATCCTCCCACTCGTTTGGAGAGTGCGGCGTGTGACCTTCATCCCTGATTTCTCTCTGAAGCGCCTCTTAAACGCTCCGTTTGTCTCGTTTCGGATGCAAATCTGAGCGTTTTTTTAACGTTTCTGTAACATTTGTATCTTTCTGTTCGCTGCGCAGAAACATTTGTCTTATTTTTTCTTTATACCTGTCTAATATTTGTAACACATGGTTTAATGTTATTATGGTATATTCATTTTATTTTTAATTCCATTTTTTTAACTCACATAAAAAACATTTTGCACAGTGTTTACTTTGTAAAAATGT
>NW_024648108.1:0-239 GCF_008729295.1 Plectropomus leopardus
TCAGAGCCGCAGAGCTGCAGAGCTGCAGAGCCTCAGAGCCGCAGAGCCACGGTTTGCCCACCACGTGGAATGAACTAAAAAATGTCCCTCATTGGCAGCCAGACTTCAAAACACAAACATCACTAAAGTGAACAAACCATTTCTGTCAAGTTTTAGTATTATTGAGTATTAATAGTTTGGCAGGTGGCATCCGGAGTAGGGGAAGGGCGCCACCTGGTGACGCTGTGTTATATAAAGCT
>NW_024648109.1:0-316 GCF_008729295.1 Plectropomus leopardus
TTGTTGTTTTTTTAATGAAAATTTTAAAAATGTTGATTTTTTTCTTGGAATTTGTTAAAAAAAACATGAGTTTGAAATGCTTTTTTTTTTTTTAAAAGAAAACCTACAATTTTTCGGTTTTGTTTTTTTTGGTCTTTTAAAAATAAAAAAATTGAAGAAAGGGTTTTGCCAAAATGGCACCATTTATCACAACAGAAACTCTAAAAACAGAAATTACCTTTGGATTTTGAAATTTCCAACCGTCCTTAAACACATCATGTGGGACACTGTTTGAATCTTATATGTTAAAATAAAAACGTAAAACGTGAGGCAAATG
>NW_024648110.1:0-286 GCF_008729295.1 Plectropomus leopardus
CATTAACATAGCTGAGGTTCAGTGGTGAAATGTTTACTCAATGCTTTGCTTAACTACATATCAAAGGTCCTTGTATTTTATTTTATTGTTTATTTCTTTTTATGCTACCAGTATTCAAAAAAGGCAAGACACTGCTTAAAACAAAAATAAGAAGGAAATGCAATTCTTGGCCTAAATTCAAATGAATATGGTTGTTTGTCAGTATACACTTACTCATTAAACCCTTCGGGACTGTTTAGTGCATTTTATGCTATTTCTATTCTTAGTTCTATTTTTTGCATGTGGT
>NW_024648111.1:0-265 GCF_008729295.1 Plectropomus leopardus
CAGCGCCCGCCTCGCAGCGCTTGGCGAGGCAGAGACTGAGCTCTAAACCGAACAGTGTGGCTGATAAACGGGTCAGAGACAGGCTGTACAGCAGATTTCTAAATATATCTGATCAATAATTAATCAATCCCTAGGTGATTGATAAGGACCAAACACAGCCCATCTGAACACGTAACCATCAATGATGAATCCATCCCTTAATAATCGATCGTAGTGATCGGCTGGAACAGATCATCCTCTGCTGCTTTCTGTCTGCCTCCATCAC
>NW_024648112.1:0-371 GCF_008729295.1 Plectropomus leopardus
GGTGAATATAAATCACTGTGCTCTGTGGTGAAGACGCTGAGGAGCTTAATGCCTTTTCAATGAAAGTGTACAGATTCCATATGAGCGCGCACAGACAGGAGGACTGAAGCCAACACACAATGAAAGGAAATGAAAATGGGGGGGGGGGGGGGAGGGGGGGGGAGCTGATTGGATACCATGCTATAACTCTATCATGTTTTATTCTTCTTTTTTTTTCACTTTCCTCGAGGTCGCGCTGGCTTTTCACTCCGGCCGTCACAATAACATGTGATGAAACTGCTGCTGAACTCAATACTGCAGCCTCTGGCCTTAATCTGTTTTAGAGAACAGGGGCAATACTCGCTCTCCCTCTCTCTCACACACACACACAC
>NW_024648113.1:0-211 GCF_008729295.1 Plectropomus leopardus
TTAAAAAAAAATGAAAATTTGAATTACAGTTTTACTTTTTTTAAAATTTTGTTTTGAATTTTTTAAACTTGGGGGGGGTGAGCAACTCGGCATGACATGTCCTGCAAATTGCAAGAAATGAATAAATGGTGACAAAAAAATGTACATTGTAAAATTATTGGAATGATATATATTTAAAATTGTTACAGAAAAAAATGTTTTGCTTTTTTTT
>NW_024648114.1:0-255 GCF_008729295.1 Plectropomus leopardus
TGTGTGTTAGTGCAGCTCAGATACAGATGACAGAAGGAAAATTGCATTTAAAGAGATGTAAATAAGAAGAGTGGAGTGGCGTTATTTTCTGCACTTTTCTATTTTTAATGGTGATTATTTTTTTAAATTGTAAATCTTTTAGTGATTAATGTGACCTTTAGTATCTTGTCTTATTATTCTTCGATTGTTTAGTGTGTATTGATTAAAATGTGAAGCGTGTGCCGATGAAGCTGCCTGGAGCTGACTGTTGAAATA
>NW_024648115.1:0-444 GCF_008729295.1 Plectropomus leopardus
TGGTGCTCAAAGTGCCAAAAAATACATTTGAAAAACTCAACAACAATGATTTTTTCCAGAAATCATGACCCAGCTACTGACGATAATCCACAGAGCTCGTTGTGAGCAGTTTTAATGTCAAAATTATTCTACTGGGCACCCCATATCACAATATTTTTAGGCTATATCTCAATAATTTGAAATGCCCTTTAAACTAATAATTAAAATGTTACAAGAAAAGTACCTGACACTGAACGCAAAAAAGAGTTAAAAATCAAAAACAAACGACAAGGATCTAAGAGAAAATGTTAAAAATACAGTCGCGGTCTGGAGCTCTGCAAAAGCCCTGCTTTGTGTGTGTGTGTCTGCTTCGATTAACCCTCAAATTGTATCAAATTGAAATTGCGAATACATTTTACAAATGTTTTGGACATCCATCGCCATGGTTACATGGTTACTGGGACG
>NW_024648116.1:0-273 GCF_008729295.1 Plectropomus leopardus
CCTTCTTTTGACTAGAACATACTATAAACTTCCTCAACATGCTATACCATGACTTTTTTTGGCATTTTGAGTGATGACTTTTTTGACCAATTTCGACATTCTATAGTATGGCATTTTTTAACAAACTATGCAACACTCTAAACCATTTAAAATATTGACTTTCTGGACCTCTTTGTCAGTGTACCATACTTGAAACTTCTTCAACATGCGGTACTATGACTTTTTTGGACATTTGGAGCAATTACTCTTTTGACCATTTTTGACATGCTATAG
>NW_024648117.1:0-224 GCF_008729295.1 Plectropomus leopardus
GTTACATATCCAATGGCAGTTTACAAAATACGTGGGAGTCTTTGGGTCAAATTGCACCCTGGTGACGGAATGCGAACAGCGTCTGTTGTATCCATGGAAACCGAGACTCTCTAACATCGATCACCCTGATTGGTTAAAAACTCCGTGAATCTGAACATCGCTTTGTCTCATTTGCTGATGTAAAGAGCAGCTTCTGTTTCAGGAGTAAAAAAAAAAAACTGTGT
>NW_024648118.1:0-616 GCF_008729295.1 Plectropomus leopardus
TTTTGCAACTTTCTCTGCTATGGCGTGTCTTGGCAGGCTATTCTAAGTAGTTTCCAGGTGTTTTCAGCTGTTTTTGGGACATGTCAAATTTTGACATTTTTGCCTTACTATAGTCTTGGATTTTTGGTCATTTTTTTGACATGCCAAATTATGGTGTTTTTTACTCTTTTTGCAACTTTCTCTGCTATGGCGTGTCTTAGCAGGCTATTCTAAGCAGTTTCCAGGTGTTTTCAGCTGTTTTGGAACATGTCAAATTTTGACATTTTTGCCTTACTATAGTCTTGGATTTTTGTTCATTTTTTTGACATGCCAAATTATGGCGTTTTTTGCTCTTTTTGCAACTTTCTCTGCTATGGCGTGTCTTGGCAGGCTATTCTAAGCGGTTTCCAGGTGTTTTCAGCTTTTTTTGGAACATGTCAAATTTTGACATTTTTGCCTTACTATAGTCTTGGATTTTTGGTCATTTTTTTGACATGCCAAATTATGGCGTTTTTTGCTCTTTTGCAACTTTCTCTGCTATGGCGTATCTTAGCAGGCTATTCTAAGCAGTTTCCAAGTGTTTTCAGCTTTTTTTGGAACATGTCCAATTTTGACATTTTTGCCTTACTATAGTCTT
>NW_024648119.1:0-3638 GCF_008729295.1 Plectropomus leopardus
CATCATTATTGAGATTGATAGAAATATTGAGTTTTTTGTTGTGAAAAATTACGACTTCCGGTAGAATCATTTTCTTAAAATACTGCGATGTTTGTTCTTGTGATGATACTTTATATTTCGCTAATTATATTTAAACTCTTAAATGGCACAGTTTTTTATGTCAAAATACTTTATTTAAAAAAAAAAAATCTTCTCAGAAATATTTAGATTTTTTTATTATTAGAATATTTTCAGAAAATTGCTACGATTTCTAAAAATATTCAACTTAATTCTTTCAAAATGTTTCCAGTTTATCTTGAGATTGTAAATGTGAGGTTTTTTTTAAAAAAAAATTTCTTTATATAATCTGATGACGCTAACAGAGCAAATATTCGTTGTGATTTTGATTTTCGTCTCTGACGGAGTTAAAACATAAACAGGAAGTGATTGTTATCGTGCGTCTGTCAGGATCAGAGGAGGGCGAGGTCAGCGTGGTGGCGTCTCAGGTTCAGGGTTACGGCGTCTGGGACGGGGGCGTGGCCAGGGGCGGGACTCTGCTGGCCGGTTGGAAAGGCCCCGCCCCCTCGCTGCTCTTCCTGAGGGTGAGTGACGCTCAGGCCAACGTCCTGCAGAGGGAGCTGACCGCCATCCAGAGCGCCGCCCAGAGCGCCGCCCAGAGCGCGTCAGGTAAATGCAGACATGTAAAGGGTTCATACTGCCTGGAAAACCTGGAGAAGTCATGTGAAATAGCAGATTCCAGGCCTGGAAAAAATTCAGAAAAACTAAATATACCCTGAAAGACAATTTCAGTTTTGACAGTTTCTGAAAAATGGTTTTGAAAAGTCACCAGAAATTTTTTAAGGAAAAAAAAACAAAACTTAATTTTTTTTCAATTGCCAAATTAAATTTTTTTTTCTTGAAAAATTACCAAATGTTTTTTAAAAATTTAAGTGATTGCCACATATCTTGAAAGGGGGGAAAAAAACTTTTTTTTTTCTTGAAAATCCTCAAAAACTTATTCTTTAAAAATATCACCACAATTGTTAAAGGGTAAAAAAGCCAAAATATTTACTTAATAATCTCCATTTTTTAAAGATAAAGAAATAGTTTTGTTTTTTAATTGCAAAAAAAACAACATTTTAAAATTTAAAAAATATTTCCTTAAAATTCACTAAAACTAAAAAAAGAAAACAGAGTAAAATGATATAAATGAATTATGGAGGAAGTCTGGTGTTAATGGCTCCTCCTGCTCCCTCAGGTCCGGTGTGCTCCTTCCTCCTGCTGGTGCTGAAGGAGCAGCTGCAGGAGCTCCAGGCCGCCCTTCTGGCCTCCATACTGGACATGGAGGAGTACAGGAGGGGCTGCTCCTCCTCTGCTGGACCCTCCTCCCCTCTGGACTGGACCGACGGCCTGCTGCTCCTCCACAGCTGCCCTCCTCCTCTGGACCAGCACCTCCTGGGACTGCTGGGACACTCTGCGGTAAGACTCCTTCCTCCTGTGTTCCTCCTTCACCTTCTCCTTCTCCTTCCCCTCCTCCTTCACCTCCTCTCTCTGTGGTCCAGGTGAGAGCCAGTCTGAGGAGGAAGACGGGCTCCGGTCTGCAGCAGCTCCCCTCCAGGTAACTCCACCCGGACCTCCTGCATCCAGGTGTGAGGAGGAGCAGGAGGTCTGATGTGTCTCCTTCTGCTCCTCAGGTTGATCCAGTACCCGGCTCCTCCCTCCAAAGGACGGATCACCGTCACTAAGGAGGACCTGGCCTGTCTGAGAGGAGGAGAGTTCCTCAACGATGTCATCATCGACTTCTACCTCAAGTCAGTCCTCCTCCTGCACCTCCCCTTCGCCTGCACCTCAACTCCGCCTGCACCTCCCTTCCTCCTGCACCTCCCCTCCTCCTGCACCTCCCCTTCGCCTGCACCTCCCCTCCGCCTGCACCTTACCTCCTCCTGCACCTCCCCTCCTCCTGCACCTCCTACCCGTCTGCATCTCCCCTCTGCCTGCACGTTACCTCTTCCTGAGTGTCCTCACCAGGTCCTCCTCGTGTCCTCACCATGTCCTCACCATGTCCTCACCGTGTCCTCCTCCTCCTCAGGTTCCTCCTCCTGGAGGGAGTGGGAGGCTCGGTGCCTGAGAGGAGTCACGTCTTCAGCAGTTTCTTCTACAAACAGCTGAGCAGACGGCGAGCCGCCGGAGAGGACGACGCCCCCTCCGTCCCGTAAGAGTCAGCAGCCATAAATCAATACGTGTGAAATATTGATCTGACACTGACAATAATCAGCTTTGACTGAGTTTAACGGAGTCAACAGCAGTCAGCGATCTCTGGACTGAAATTCACAATCTTTGGGTTATTTCCACATTTTTGAACAAGTTTTGTGTTTCCGTTCTGGTGCCATTTTTGCGCCATTTTCTGGAACATTTGGCGTATAGTTGTGTTGTTTTTGTAGTTTATGTGACATCGTGGTGGCATGTTTCGGCTTTTTTGCACAGTTTTCTGCAACGTTTTGGTGATTTTGACACATTCTTGTGGTTAAGGTTTGTGACGTTTCCATTTTTTGTCCAATAATCTGAAAATCTTTTACTCCTTTTGAACCATGAAGCCGTTAGTTTTGATCCTTATATCTCAACAGTTTTAGATACACTTTCTGTAGATTGACGAGTTGGTTATTTCGACTATATTTTCTACAAATCAAACTATAATTATTCCCTTTTATTGTCACAGTTTCATATGAAGAGAAAAGTTCTCACTTTACGCAGACAATGTGCTTCTTTATCTTGATGAGTTTACAGGATGTGATCAATAGTTTTACGTGTTTAAAGTGAATTTAAAGAATTAAAATCTGCAACACAAAGTCTGATGACGAAGCTTCATGACTTTTCAAGCTTGTCTTTGTGTCTCGGGTCCAGAGTTTGTCCGTCTCACGCGGGTTTCTTTGTGTTTTCTCAGAGACCGACACGTGAGGCATCAGAGGGTGAAGACGTGGACGCGGCAAGTCGACATCTTTGCCAAAGACTTCCTGTTTGTGCCTGTCAATCAAGAGTAAGAGTCCGTCATAGAAGTGTGTGTGTGTGTGTGTGTGTGTGTGTGTGTGTGTGTGTGTGTGTGTGTGTTTTGTCCCACATTTAGAGACACCAAATTCACACGACCTTCCCTGCATTTTTCTGCGTGCTGTAACGTTTGGTGCTGTAAAGTTGCATGCTGCAAAATTGCGTGCTGTAAAGTCGCGTGCTGTACTGTTTGGTGTTGTAATGTTTGCTGCTGTAACGTTGCGTTGCGCGCTGTAAAGTCGCATACTGTAAAGTCGCGTGCTTTAACGTTGCGTGCTGTAAAGTTGCCTGCTGTAAGGTTGTGTGCTGTACATTGCGTGCTGTAACGTTGCGTTGCCTGCTGTAATGTTTGCTGCTGTAACATTGCGTGCTGTAAAGTTGCGTGCTGTAACGTTTGCTGCTGTAAAGTTGCGTGCTGTAAAGTTGCGTGCTGTAACGTTGCCTGCTGTAACGTTGCCTGCTGTAACGTTGCGTGCTGTAACGTTGCCTGCTGTAACGTTGCGTGCTGTAACGTTGCGTGCTGTAACGTTGCGTGCTGTAATGTTTGGTGCTGTAACGTTGCGTGCTGTAACGTTGCGTGCTGTAACGTTGCGTGCTGTAACGTTGCGTGCTGTAAC
>NW_024648120.1:0-256 GCF_008729295.1 Plectropomus leopardus
TTAGTCTGTTTTTTACTTGTTTTCGGACTTTTAAAGTCCGCATCTGGGGACCCGTTCAGCCACGGCTCCATTGTTTACACACGGGAACAGCTGTTGGCGCTGCGCCAGGCCAGGACACCGTCTTGGGAGAGACCGGACATCCCCGCCGAGCTCCGTAGGAGGACGAGGGAATGCAGGGCAGGAGTGAAGCGTCGGGAGAAGAGGAGACACTACAAGCCGACGGTCCCGTCCATCATCATGGGAAACGTGAGGTCTC
>NW_024648121.1:0-401 GCF_008729295.1 Plectropomus leopardus
AAAAAAAAATCCTGAAAAAGGTGGCAAGGAATTGATCTGAAAATGCTAAAAAAAAATCCTGAAAAAGGTGGCAAGGAATTGATCTGAAAATGCTAAAAAAAATATGAAGAGACAAATATCCAAAAATCTTTGTTTTTGTTATAATTATGTATGTAGACTCATTGTCTTTCTTGCGGCCCTTGTCTTGTTTTTTTTATTTTGTTTTTTACTTTGTTTTTTTGCTTATTATTATTTTCCAGTAATTTTCTCATAACATTTAATAATTTTCTATTCATTTTTCTCATTAAGTGGTTCATTTAAAATATAAGCCAATATGATCAGATTTCAAAGAGTTAATATTATTTCTATCATACTAATTAAATAAAAAGACTTAAATAAATTAACAAACACCACATTGAATG
>NW_024648122.1:0-350 GCF_008729295.1 Plectropomus leopardus
GCTGCCAGATGGCACCTGCCACGGCTGCATGATATGCAAACGGATGGCGTCAGTTGGGAATGCAGCCGAACCAAACCCATTGGGTCCACATAATTATGCTGCTGGACTGCACTGGGTTGATATGCTGCCAGTAAGGAGGTAATATAAGGAGCACCAAAATCATGCAGGGTGGGTGGAAGGGGCAGATTATGGATCAAATTAACCCTACACTTTCATTCAGGAGTCTGATCTTCGCTTCCCGTCTGAATGTGATGTTTTTTTTCTACACCTTACCATGTGCCTCCTTCCCCTAAACCTAACTAACTGTGCCAGCATGTGCGTTACTTGACATCCTGGCATTGGTTGCCATG
>NW_024648123.1:0-981 GCF_008729295.1 Plectropomus leopardus
AGGCCCACTGATGGAAAAAAGAAGGGGGATGAAAGGGGTGGTGGTGGGTGGGGGGGGGGGGCAGTCACTGATATACATGCCGTGCCCTTAAGGAGATGACGGCCCCTGTCACAAGGCAGAGGGCCCTGCGACACGCCAGGATATAAATCTACACAGGAGATAAAGAAAGTACATGATGAATTAAGGCGGTGCATATAAATTCTTAAGAGCCTCCATTTTAATGCCGGTCATTATTCAACAAATTTTTCTAAGAAATGCCACATGGGCAGGAACAAGTAATTAGGGGGAGAAAAGTGAAACTGTCACCCGTAATGGTTTACTCCGCCGCCTCACCTTATCAGGGGAAGGAGAGAGAGAGAGAGGGACAGAGAGAGAGAGAGAGAGGAGGGAAGAGAGAGCTCCATGGGGCCGCACTGTAGCTACCAAACTGCCATTAGGCCAATTCTGAAGACTAAGTGTTCGGGAGCCACAAATCTACCCACAGCCTCAGTCCTGCATTCAAAGCATTGTTAAAGGGGATGTTGTTTTCCGTACCTCCTCTTCTGTTTCGCTTTCCCTCGCTCTTTTTCCCTCCTCTCTTAAATCGGCCAAGGCCTCAATAAATCTGTGGTCACGGGGGATATTGTTAGTGTTGGCCAAAGTACTATTAAAATGAAGGGAAATTTATGGATGACACTTTGTAACAATTAATCAGGAAATGTTGATTAATAAAGTTGGTTGGTTATCCTCCTGAAACCGAGGGGAGGCTACGCCACATTGTCAGGCTGATCATTTTATTCATTATTTTTGATTAATGTACCCAGATACCCTGACTCTAAGAGAAGAGGAAAAGAGGAAAAAGGGGAGGGGGAGGGGGTGAGAAGGGGCACTTATCCTCTATGCAAAATCATAAATAGTGAATGAGTGTGTATACGGGTATAACCTTGGCTGTGGCAAAGAGATTTGAGGGGAGGGTGGGTGGGACAGGAGGAGAAGAGTGTG
>NW_024648124.1:0-350 GCF_008729295.1 Plectropomus leopardus
GCTGCCAGATGGCACCTGCCACGGCTGCATGATATGCAAACGGATGGTGTCAGTTCAGAACGCAGCCGAACCAAACCCATTGGGTCCACATAATTATGCTGCTGGACTGCACTGGGTTGATATGCTGCCAGTAAGGAGGTAATATAAGGAGCACCAAAATCATGCAGGGTGGGTGGAAGGGGCAGATTATGGATCAAACTAACCCCACACTTTCATTCGGGAGTCTGATCTTCGCTTCCTGTCTGAATGTGATGTTTTTTTTCTACACCTTACCATGTGCCTCCTTCCCCTAAACCTAACTATCTGTGCCAGCATGTGCGTTACTTGACATCCTGGCATTGGTTGCCATG
>NW_024648125.1:0-379 GCF_008729295.1 Plectropomus leopardus
CTCTGAGGTGGGGTCGGTGTCTCCCGGTGGTCTGTCGGTAACCGGGCCCCGCTGACCGGCTCTCGGTGCCGTTAACTCGCCCACCTTTCTGTATCCGGAGCTGGGCCGCGCTCGCCTTCTTGCCCCCGGCTCCTGCTCTGTTTCCTCCGGCAGATTCCTCCTCTTTCTTCTGCTGCTTCAGGGAAAAGAGCGTATTCATCTTCAGCGGGTGCTCTACGGGCGCGGGCAGGTGGGCCAAAAAAAAGTGTCGGGGTGTCCGGGCCGGCTGAGAGTCTGGCGGAGAGTCGGTTCAGTCCTAACGGCACCGTTATGTCGGCGGAGCCGGTGCGTCTCAACTAATCACACCGAGAGAGAAGCACCGGGCTGGGCTAACCGTCAG
>NW_024648126.1:0-212 GCF_008729295.1 Plectropomus leopardus
TTTGATTGGAAGACATGCAAGTATACTTAGATTTGAGTTATACAGCAATGATACTCAGCTGACAGCTGCGTGCCACATGTGGCCCTTGATAGGGTGCACAGATATTTAGCTAAGTCACAATGAAAATAAAAAGATTCACACCAGGACTTATTTGTACTTTGAGTATAAATAAGGCTATAAATCACATTAAAAAAGCAAATAAATAAATCATA
>NW_024648127.1:0-346 GCF_008729295.1 Plectropomus leopardus
CCAAGACTAGATTTGCTATTGTATACTTCCGATAGATGTAAATATAAATCTGTATATTTAAAATAATTTGAAACTGGACAATTCTACTGGTAAATGAGTACAAGTTAATGAATTAATGATATGCAGCACTGTGCAAAAGCCTTAGGCCACCTTAAACTTTGTAATTTGTTACACATACATACAATAATACATATATACACACAAATACACACACACACACATATAGTGAGAGAAATAGATAGATAGACAGATAGATACATAAATCGATCCTCATTACAACTTTGCACAGTACTGTAATCATCTAATTAACTGACTAAGAATGGACAGTCAGACAGAGAACCTAGTA
>NW_024648128.1:0-348 GCF_008729295.1 Plectropomus leopardus
AGCTGTAGAGCAGCAGTAGAGCAGCTGTAGAGCAGCAGTAGAGCAGCTGCTCCTCCATTCAGTTCAGTTCAGAGTGTTTTTCTCAGTTTGGTGTTTTTGATAAAACGGCCTCGTCAGTAAGAGCTGTCTGACAGCGAGGTGACGCAGAGAAAATATTCTAAATATAGAGTACACTTACACTGATGTTGATTTTTTTTGTGGCTTCAAACTAATCAGTGAAGTCAGAGTTTACTCAGTTTGATTATATGTATGTGACGTTTTCTACCTCAAAGTTACTGTACATAAACAGTTATGTTTGTGATTGGGTCGATATCATAGACTGTTTAAATAATAAAGGTTTATAGCAAC
>NW_024648129.1:0-224 GCF_008729295.1 Plectropomus leopardus
TTTTTTTTCAGTTGTTACAATAGGGTGTAGAGGTGCAATAAAATCCAAACCAAAATCTAGTGGAAATGTTCTACGCTGTTGGAAAATGTGGTATCCTGAGCCAGAGACTTTGTTCCTATGACAGCAGCACACAAGTCCTGCAATCACTGTATACACGAGCTCTCCCTCTTATTGCTTCATGCTGCGCAACACAGTATTTCTGTACAACCACAGCAGTCATTGTG
>NW_024648130.1:0-4851 GCF_008729295.1 Plectropomus leopardus
GCTGCCTCTCATTCACTCATTCATACAGTGAGCAGCAGCACAGCTCCTCCCGCTGCCTCTCATTCACTCATTCATACAGTGAGCAGCAGCACAGCTCCACCCGCTGCCTCTCATTCACTCATTCATACAGTGAGCAGCAGCACAGCTCCTCCTGCTGCCTCTCATTCACTCATTCATACAGTGAGCAGCAGCACAGCTCCACCTGCTGCCTCTCAGTCACTCATTCATACTAATGGATTCATCCTAAAGAGATCAGTGAGCAGCTGCACAGCTCCTCCTGCTGCCTCTCAGTCACTCATTCATACAGTGAGCAGCCGCACATCTCCTCCTGCTGCCTCTCATTCACTCATCCATCCTGCAGAGACACTAACCAAACTAACAGCTCTCCAGTTCATTTTTTAATAGTATTTGCAAATCGCAGTAGTGCTCCATGGTCGCAAACTGTGACTCAACAGTCACAGTCTGGAGCTCTGCAAAAGCCCTGCTCTGTGTGTGTGTCTATGAAAGGCAGAGAGTTGTAGGGGGGAGAGAGAACCAAAACACAGGTGGTTTATATGTGACATATATGTGATGATGTGACATTCAATACTAAATGTTCGCAATAAAGTAATTTATATATTATATTCTACATATTGCCCAGCCCAAATTCATCCTAATGGATTCATTCTACTGAAATAAAACTACGAGTGAGCAGCACAACACCTCTTGCCTTTTGTCAATAATTCACTCATTCATACTGATGGATTCATCCTTCGGACACACTTTTATGAATAGCAAACGTCACATCGATGTGTCGAGGTTGGAGTTGTTGGGTCTGGGCTCCTACAAGCCAATCACAGCACAGTAAGGCGAGACTTATCTAGAAAAGGAGTGGGATCCAAAATAACTACAGAGACACTGAAACCAAACTGATTGATTAAAAGAAAGATTAAAAAAATATGGTAACACCAAATCTAATTCATTTAACACTTATCTTAATCACCAATCAAAAAAAGCTATATGTTGGAGGTTTAAGCTGCTTTTAAAAGAAAAAAAACCATAGAAATTAAAAAGCCACATTTCCCTTCCCAATTAAATTTCTTTTGGCATTAATTCAGAATTGAGATATTTTTGTGTGAGATCAGTAAATAATTCACTCTGACCTTCATTTTCTTTACAACTGAACCAAAACCAGAAATCTCAACTGAGCTGAACTCACAGCAGCTAAAGAAAAACATGTAACATCCAATTAATACCAAACTCATCCCACACACCACTGCACACACACACACACACACACACACACACACACACACACAAACACAGATGTAAATCTGAAACGCAGCAGCTAATATATGAATAACCAATTACTGTCCAATACATCCAAAGTCAATTACTGAAACATTACACTGCAGCCACAGAGGAGTGAAAAACACAAACAAAAACAGAATGAGTGTGTTTGTGCTTGTGTGTGTGTGTGTGTGTGTGTGTGCCTGTGTGTGTGTTTTAACTGTGTATGTAAACGTCTTAGATTTATTTTATTTAAATCGCAGAAGACAGTGCAGTGTTGCCAAAATGAATGCAATTTATGCTCAATCAAAATGGTGGATTCATGTTTGTCTGTCTGTGTGTGCATGTGTGTGTGTGTGTGTGTGAGAGAGAGAGAGAGAGAGAGAGAGAGAGAGACCACATCCTTCATGTGAGTGACTGTGACACCAACAAAGTCTGAAGAACACAACATACTACAGACTCAGAGTGAGCAATTTAAGCTTCATTTTTCATTTGCATACACACTACTTTGTGTATGTTTTTATTGTGTGTGTGTGTGTGTGTGTGTGTGTGTGTGTGTGTGTGTGCGTGCGCTCTGCGTGTGAGTGATAACCGCGGAGGGAGGCTCCTCAAAGCCGGGGATGAAACGCCGACAGGCAGCGTGACCAAAGACGGCGCTCGCCGAGCCGAGCCTGGCCACACCAGATTACTGCTGTTAACGCTCATACTCTGTGTGTGCATGATTACATACAACTGTGTGTGTGAGTGTGTGTGTGTGTGTGTGCGTGCGTGCGTGCGTGTGTGCGTGTGTGCATGCGTCACATGTTGCTGTGTTGTTGTGTCTCGGTCTTGTTTCATTCTCCTTCTGTTGTGTGTCTTTCTCATCGTAACAAAGAATAATCAGAATAATTTTTGTCTCTTCCATTATATTTTATTCTTTACTCTATTATTAATCCATGCTGTTGTTATTTGTGCACACAGAGAACATGTTTTTTGATAGAGGCCACCTGCCACGGGTGTAATATGACAACTAGATATTTCGGGCCTCGTTCACACCTCTACAGTTCTACATATTCACACCTGGAAGCTGCCCAGGCGTGAATATGAAGAGTTCACCACACATTTATCTCATTTTGATGGCCCACTACAAAAAGATTTTCTGTTTTGTTTATTAGGAGTGTTTTGAAAATGCATATACATAACTCAGTGAAGTGAAATGTTAGCATTCATTGTGCTGGATCTAAAGTTTGGATCCACTCGCAGCAGCTGCTCCTTTCATCCATCAGTTTTATGTGATCAGCTCTGAACGGATCGACAGATCAATTATTCACCCTGCGAGTTACAAACTGCTGCTGAGGAAAAAAAAAATCATGCAGAGTTTTGCCCGTGCTGCGCTCACAGACACACAAAGACTCAGAATTCAGAGAGACTACACACATAACACAAACAGAGACGCGCATTTAATAGCCATGTAGAAACAGTATTTTAAGCAACTTAACAGGAAATGACCAAAAAATGTGCAAGAAATTAGCAAAAATATACAAGAAAAGCACATAAAAATAAATAAAAACAAAAAGGAAAGGAACTAAAAAAAAAAGCTCAAATAAAAAAAGTTATAAAGTTATAATAATTATGATAAGAGTTCTCTGGACATTTTCCCCTTTTCTTAAAATATATTTTTGATCATTTTTTCCCTCTCTCTTTTATAAAGTAAATTGAAAGAAATCAACCAATTTACTCAAGTTTGAAAAACTTAATGCAATGGAAAGGTGCCTGGAAACTGATGTCTATCCCAGTTTCAATGGGTTAAATCATTTTGGCAAAGTGGCTACATTTGGCTGTTGGTGCCGTAAGCATTATATAGTCTCTGTTTACATATCGATGACTTCTACTGCACAACTTTTCTTATTTTGTGCTTTCTGATGTGTGTTTACCTGTTGTTCCTCGCCAGCTGGCTGTGGTGCCTCCTGCTGGTGGGTGAGGGGTACTGCAGGCTGCGCAGTTTGACGGCCATCTGCTCTGCCAGAGCGGCTCGCTGGGCTTCACACTGACTGGGGATCGGCTCAGCCTGGAGGACACAGAGCAGAGGACACACGATCATCGATCACACGACACACTGTGGACACTCATGATCTGAGAGAGGACAAATGTGGTGTCCTCCTCACCACAAGTGAAGTATCTGTTTCACCAACACGGACAAATGAATGTATTAATCAAACAGATTTTATTTTCGTTCGTTGATCTCTAGCCAAAATATGTACAAGAAAAATCACCCTTGCACAAACAAACTGGCGTGTTTTGATGAACCTTAACATAAGTTTGGTATTTCTAACTTGGACTCTATTTCTTATGTTTCTGGAGTCTAAATGACTAATGAGAACAACAATTTTTGAAAGTGGTCCAGTACTGAGATAGAGTGCTGAAACCGGCTGCAATGTAACCACTCAGGGCACGTCTGCATCTTCAGTGCTCATTCATTAAAAGTGTTTTTGTCACTGACAGGCTCATTCTGAGTGTCTGACGTCCCCAAATCGCCACTGTTGAACCCACCAGACTCCATTTACATAAACAGTAATTTCAGTCATTTTTAAGGCATCATCCTTTCACATCTAACTGAGTGAATTAAAGGTTCATTTCAACCGAACCGTGAAAAGATGAACCAAAACAGTTTGTGTGAGTTGCATTTTGTTTCTGTCGACTTTGAATGAAGTGTGATTTACAGTGATAAAAAAGAAAAGTTCAGTCTATTTACAAAAATGTCCAGAAAACTATATTTCTAATTATGAGAATTATATAGCCTGTTTAATAGGTCATTTTCTCTTTTGTTGTAGTTGTTTTTTTGTTTCATTTTGGGTTTACGTTGTTTTTTGTTGTATTTTACAAATTGTTTAGGTAATTTTCTTATATTTTTTACTTATTTTGTGCTATTTTTTTCATTTTGTCTTATGTCATTCATTGCCTTCTGGACACGTTTTTGAAAAAATAAAAATAAAAATAACAACAAGCCATTCACAGCCTTCACAGTGACAACAAAAATGTCGAGATTTGCAGTTTACTTCTTTGTAGAATTTTGCGTTTTTTGGTTTTTCAGCAGATTCCAGCACATAGTAATGTGTCTTCCCACACTGACGGCTGCAAACATCACTCTCACAGAACAGGAGAAAAACATTAAAGTAAATGTATTTTCAGCGAGTTATACTTGTGATCAAACTCCCCTTCAGATGTCATTCGTTAAGTTCCAGCAGATGAGCAGAATCAGGGAACACGCGCTCGATTTGTGCTGTGATGCGTCAGACGCCGGCCGTCCTACTGGTCCTGTTGTGTGATTAGCAGCTCATTGCAGCTGAATGAGATTCAGCTGTGCCACATTTTGACGGACGTGCCCTTTAAAGCCCCGCGAGTGGCCGACAAGCCACTAGAAACACACTCCACGCTTATCCTGCACTCTCATCTCAGCCGACACACACACACGCTCACTCAAATATCCGTACGTACATGTATATGCATATAAATGTACACACACACACACACACACACACACACACACACACACAATCTCACACACCTACAAAAATTACCCATAAAACCACACACACACACACA
>NW_024648131.1:0-549 GCF_008729295.1 Plectropomus leopardus
TGCGGCGCTGTCCTCTCCTTCTGCTCACCCCTCTCTTCTCCTCTAGCCGTAGGGAGAATGGCACTAAAGAGAAACTTCATTTCACAGAGAATGTTCTGGTTGGTTTCCTTAGAGAAGCAGGAGGTCAGAGTTCAAAAAGTCCACACTTTTTTGGGGGGAGGTTTTGAAGCAAGGATGTACAGTCCTAAAGAAAGGCTTTTACATCATATCTAACAGAAATCTGCCTCCAAGGAGGGAGACATTTTACTTGCTTTATGATATATTTTTTTTTTTTTGTCACACTGGTGTGTGTGTGTAAGGTCATGGTGAGTGTATGTAGGCTGCTGCGTGGTTCCTGTTTGTATTTAAGTGTGTCAGTGTCTGCATCTCAACTGTTGGTAGAACTGCAACTGACAGTCCAATAATCTATCAAAAAAGTGATTTGGCAATCACTTTAATACTAGAATGATCGTTTAAGCAAAAAAGCCAAACATTTGCTGTTGTCACGCTTCTTAAATGTCAGAATATGATCCTTTTCTTTTTCAAACATGAAAATAACTTTGGACTTTG
>NW_024648132.1:0-268 GCF_008729295.1 Plectropomus leopardus
CAGAACCAGAATCAGAATCAAAATCAGACACAGAAACAGAAACAGAAACAGAATCAGACACAGACACAGACACAGAAACAGACACAGAAACAGAATCAGACACAGAAACAGACACAGAAACAGACACAGAAACAGAATCAGAAACAGAATCAGAATCAAACACAAAATCAGAATCAGACACAGAAACAGGAACAGAACCAGAACCAGAATCAGACACAGACACAGACACAGAAACAGAATCAGACACAGAAACAGACACAGAAACAGA
>NW_024648133.1:0-256 GCF_008729295.1 Plectropomus leopardus
CAGTGTAGAGGAAATTACATATTTTTGTCAGCTTCATCAACTGAAGCCTCATAAATCTAACAATATATCTATAACACCATGTGATTGCTTACTTAATAATGCAGAGCACCACTGAATCAAATGTTTAACATCTTAGAGAGATGAACAACAATTTTTTTCACAAACAAATGAATATTTAACCTCCTTTAGGGATGCATTTCGCTCCATAGATGTGCTGGTAATTTTACATGTCAGTGTCATCTTTCCTAAGCTGGCT
>NW_024648134.1:0-355 GCF_008729295.1 Plectropomus leopardus
AGAAGAGCTCGACAGCAGGAGGACCAAATTTAGGACACACCACCAGCAGATACCTTTTCACACTGACAGCAGTTTTACAGATGTACACACCTGTGTGATTTAACATCAGTGATGAAAACACCAGAGAGAAGTTCTGGTCCACTGAGGACACAGTCTGGTTTGGTTGTCCCTTGTATGTGTTGTCGATGTCCCACTGTGGCAGCTGATCATCACTGAAATCAGTGAGAGTGCACGGCAGCACAGCCGTCTGTCCCTCTGAGCCGTAGATTGTCTCTGTGTTCAGGAATAACCATACAGGGTCACTGCTGACACACTGCTGCTGGTCCATCTTCAGACAGCTGAACTCTGTTAAGGC
>NW_024648135.1:0-749 GCF_008729295.1 Plectropomus leopardus
TGAGGACATTTCTGCAGTCTCAGGACATTTCCAGCACTCTGAGGACATTTTAACACTGGGGACATTTTCTACATTGTGGGGACATTTCTACATTGTCTCACCTGGTGTGAGGCGGTGGTAAGGAAGGCCCAGTCTCTCTGCCGTCCTCCTCCTCACTCTGTCCATCTCGTCCCCCTGTTTGAACTTGTCCACCTGCAGCAGCGCCGTGCGGTTGTTCTCCACGCCCTCCACGTAACCACGGCAATGCTCGAAAAACCGCATCAGCTCGTCGTCCACCTGGTGCCTGTACTGCACGTCTGAGGACACAGAGACACATCACCTGGTGGTCAGGTGGTCCACGATCGCCTGTGTCACGCCTCCGTGTCTCGCCTGCGTGTCTCGCCTGCGTGTCTCACCTGTGCGTCCCCAGTGCAGCTGCAGTCCCTCCTGAAACGCCTCCGTGCTGCTCACACAGCGATGTTTGGAGCTGCTCCTCATGCTGATCCTCCTCAGGTTGTCCTCCGACAGGAGGGACGGAAACAGGACGGACAGACGTCTCGCCAGCTGACGGAGGTCGTCCCTGCCCTTCTCCACCAGCTGACCTGAGGAGGACGAGGACACGGGGGACGACAAGGGGAAGGACGGGGAAATGTATTATTTACAATAATAATTTATTAATGTAACAGCATGATTATTGGCAGTATTTCGGCATTTATTATGTTATTTTATATTGTTAAATTATATTATGTTATATTATAGTATATGTGATG
>NW_024648136.1:0-236 GCF_008729295.1 Plectropomus leopardus
ATCGTCTGATCATCATGTTAAACATATTCAGGAAACAGAAATAAAATGTCAGGATGCAACATTGAGCCAAAGAAAAAACATGGTGGATTATTGTAGTTTTGTAACATAGGTTTTGTTATTGGTCTGTAATGTTGAATTTATGTAGTCCATTTTTCACCTCCTGAACCCTTTTCATTTGAGCTGCAGTGCTATAAATTTAAAAGGTTTGGTCATAAATCAGTTTGAACTTATATATG
>NW_024648137.1:0-232 GCF_008729295.1 Plectropomus leopardus
AGAGAAAATAGAGGAGGGGTCTGTGTCTCTCTGTGTCTGTGTCTGTCAATGTGTGTCTGTGTCTGTCTGTATCTGTTTGTCTGTGTCTATCTGTGTCTGTCTGACAAAAGAAACATATAGAAACAAAAAGAAGCCTGACTCAGCATGTGTCATTAACTCGGCTATCATTCATGAGAGGTGAGTGTGTGCAGACTCAGTTGCACACACTCACTTGCTCATGCTCACTTTACTT
>NW_024648138.1:0-311 GCF_008729295.1 Plectropomus leopardus
AAGTGAAATTAACAGTCTGTTAACAGCCAGCTTAGGAAAGATGACACGTAACTGACTGACATGTAAAATTACCAGCACATTTATGGAGCGAAATGCATCCCTAAAGGAGGTTAAATATTCATTTGTTTGTGAAAAAATTGTTGTTCATCTCACTAAGATGTTAAACATTTGATTCAGTGGTGCTCTGCATTATTAAGTAAGCAGTCACATGGTGTTATAGATATATTGTTAGATTTATGAGCCTTCAGTTGATGAAGCTGACAAAAATATGTAATTTCCTCTACACTGAAGAGGTGGAGTGACCAGCACCC
>NW_024648139.1:0-258 GCF_008729295.1 Plectropomus leopardus
TCTATTCCCAAGATGACTGCAAACCAGAAGATGACCTTGAGGGTCATTCTAACAGAGGCAGATATAAGAAAAGCCATCCTAAGTACAAGGCCCTCTACAGTCTAAGATTTGATAATCAAGCTTAAAGAGGCACTGGGACTTCAATACATCTTCAGTCTCCAATACCAAGACCCTGAATTCAATAATGAACTATGTAATCTGACAGATACTGAAGAACTTCCAGAAAAACCAACAGTTAAAGTCTTGCCTGTCCTTGAG
>NW_024648140.1:0-655 GCF_008729295.1 Plectropomus leopardus
GGAACATCAATACTGTGTGAAAGAGAAAATAGAGGAGGGGTCTGTGTTTCTCTGTGTCTGTGTCTGTCTATGTCTGTCTGTGTCTGTCTGTATCTGTTTGTCTGTGTCTATCTGTGTCTGTCTGACAAAAGAAACATATAGAAACAAAAAGAAGCCTGACTCAGCATGTGTCATTAACTCGGCTATCATTCATGAGAGGTGAGTGTGTGCAGACTCAGTTGCACACACTCACTTGCTCATGCTCACTTTACTTCGTCAGTCATCTTTCAATGAAAGAATACACCAGATGTGCACAAACAAATATCGCTGCACATCCTACTCACCGGAGTCATTGGGCTATCAGCTGTTAAATCATTAGCAGCGCGAAGGAACAGGGCTCCACTGGGCACGTCCGGGCACGGCAGTGAGTGACGAAGTGTGGGCACGTTTACGTGGATCATGTGACCAACCGAGGTCAACCACATACACACACACATACTCGACAAAGGGGCACTTTGGGCATCGAGAGGAAAAGGGCCAGGTGCTCCAGGACCTTCCGCCCCCCCCCCTGCACGTGTCAGGTCAGGCATGTAGACATCACAACGTCTGTCTGTCTGTGTCTCTGTCTGTTTGTCTATGTCTGTCTGTCTCTGTCTCTCTGTCTGTCTGTCTGTCT
>NW_024648141.1:0-10586 GCF_008729295.1 Plectropomus leopardus
GCAAGGCTATAGTATGGCAAAAATGTCAAAATATGACATGTCCCAAAAACAACCAAAACACCTCAAAACATCATAAAATAGCCTGCCGAGACACGCCATAGCAAAGAATATTGCAAAAATGGACAAAAACACGAAAATAATACATGTTGAAAAAATGACGAAAACGGCAAGGCTATAGTATGGCAAAAATGTCAAATTTTGACATGTCCCAAAAACAGCTTGAAACACCCCAAAACTGCATAAAATAGCCTGGCGAGACATGCCATAGCATAGAATATTGCAAAAACGGACAAAAACACCAAAGTAATGCATGTTGAAAAAATGACGAAAAGGGCAAGGCTTATAGTATGGCAAAAACGTCATAATATGACATGTCCCAAAAACAGCTTGAAACACCTCAAAACTGCATAAAATAGCCTGCCGAGACACGCCATAGCATAGAATGTTGCAAAGAGGGCCAAAAACAACATAAAGTAGCATGTCGAAAAACACAGGAGAACACTACACTATAGAATGGCAAAAATTTCAAAATATGGCTGTCCAAAAAACTGCTGAAAACCACATTAAACCATATAAAATAGCCTGCCGTGATAGCATAGGACGTTGTAAAAACAGCCAAAAACACCATAAAATAGCATGTTGAGACACATCATTGTATAGAATGTTGAAAAAATGGCCAAAAACAATGTGGAAAAAACAACCATAAACGTCATAGCTTAGTGTCAAGGAGCCGCAGATCTCCTCTTTAGGAGTCTCCGTACCTCAGACCTGCAAGAGAGTGGCTTATTAGAGAGGTAGTGTGTCTTTTTTTTTTGCCTTTTAGCCACTCACCAGATTCTCATAAGAATGAAAAGGCGAACACTCTTAAAATTGCTTGAGGCAGGCTTTATTCAAAGATAAAAATGTGAAAAGCGTAAATCAAAAGCAACAGTTGCCTCACTCCCTCTTACAGGAGTTAACACAGAGTCTAAGCAAGATAAGACGAGCACAAAAAGCGCTCACAGTGATCTGTTGTCCCTCTGTATCTGGAGGTCTGTTGTGTCATCACTCTCTCCACTCTCCGTCTCTCCTCATTGGCTGGCCTTGCGGTGGTGTGTGTTAAAGTTGAAACTTCCTCTTCCGCATGTGGTTTCCTTTCCGCGGTTGCTCAAGCGGCTGCTGCTGCTGATTCATGAACATGTTCAACATGCTCATGAGCACGGTGCGCCCGTTTGGATGTTCGTGAAGGTGTTCATCTCCCTCAGGTTGTGTTTGGATCTGGGTGCAAGTTTTCACTCTTGGCTGGTCTCCAACATACAGCATGTCCAAAAAACGGCCAAAAACGTCATGTTATAGAACTTCAAGAAATCGCCTGAAAATGACGTAGTATGGCAAAAAAACGTCAAAATACAACATGTCCAAAAAACGGCTGAAAACGTCATAATATATATGATATCCTAGTAAAGCACATCTGAGAAAAGTCTGAAAACATTATAGCACATCAAAAAATTGCCTTAAAAAGTCATATTAAAGTATGTCAAAAAATGTCAAAATTCACAGCTGAAAACCACATGAAATAGCATGTCAACACACGTCATAGTACAGAATGTTGAAAAAACGATCGAAAACGTCATAGTTAAGTATGGCAAAAAAATGTAAAAATACATGTCCAAAAAAAAGTCTGAAACATCATAATATAGTATGTCAAAAATCATCCTAAAACTTTATAGTATAGTATGGCAAAAACCCCAAATTATGTCTTTTCCAAAAAACAGCTGAAAACCACGTAAAATAGCATGTTGAGACACGCCGCAGCGTAGAATGTCGAAAAATTGTCTGAAACCGTCATATTATTGCATGTCCAAAAAATGGCAGAAAATGTCATAGTATAGTTAAAAAATAGCCAAAAAAGTCATATTATTGCATCTTAACAGTATTGTCCTTGTACCTGAAATGAATGAAAAAGTCAGTTTTCAGGCTTCTTTTTGTGGTTAATACAAAAGAATATAAGCACAACACATAGATTTCAAATTAAAGAAACAAAAAATCTGCTTTGTGTGTTTTGGAATAGGGAATTCAGGTGGTATGAATAGAAAACTCATTCGTCAATTCTTTGACCCTCAACTTGTTTTGCTGGCCACTTTTCCTGAGGATAAAATGTATGTCACAGACATTTTCACCTATAATTTTATATATGAGGAGTACCAGGAAGGGCTCAATGTAGTAACTGTCTTAAACTTCTTGTGTTTCAGACCAAAAGAAGAGGTGAAGACGACTTGAAGTCTGGCGCTGGGAGACTGGCTGGTTGTACTTAAGTTCTCAAGCCCCTGTGATTCCTATATTCTCCTGCTGCGATGATAGGACCCTTTTGTATTCCTGTTTTACGACGTTTTTATGGCAAACCTGGTTCACACCTCACTAGTATTTACATTTGTTTCCAAGCTCAGCGAAGAGCCAGTTGAGTGGTCGTTACAGCCGCAGCTGCATGAATTTGTCACTGAACATTTGGCCCCTCTGTTCTCTGTGCTGAGTATTAAACTCCACCCAACTGGAGCTCCATGAAGTTAAAAACAAATGCCACAATTCCCTCTCAGCTGCTGTGAGCCAGGTCTGCTTTACTGTGAAGAAACGCACCCAATTGTTACCGCTCCTACCATGGCATTACAGAAACCAGTTTGTGGGGCTCACGCTAAAATGCCTGCAGAGATGTAGATGATTTTGAAGTCTTGTGCTCACATGCAAAAAGGCTTTTCCATTAGTTTTTAAACATCTGTTCACGATACTGTTTGAATAACCAGTATCTGGCAGTGGTTTGGCTTGCTGTGTTCATTTCTCAGTAAATGCATGGTTAGAACGATGTCACCTTTAGCATGTACATACTGCTCCCTTCGCCCAGACATCTCTGCTCAGTAACTTATTTGAAATCATGAACACAGTCATTCCCTTCAGCCCAGCGTTTCCCAAACCTTTCCTCAAGTATTACTCGTCCTGCATGTTTGAGATGTCTCACTGCTGCAACACAGCTGATTCAAGTTCACAACCAGTTGATCTGCATCAGCTGTGGGACAAACATGCAGGGCGAGTGGTATTAAAGGAGAGGTTTAGGAAACGCTGCTTTCGCCCATCTGCTCAGCGTTTTATCTCCTACACTGTTTGTATGTTTGAGTATGAATGTGTGTGCGAACCTCTTCAGAGGTTCAGGTTTGGAAGTGACAGATTTGTTTTAGCTTTTTTTGTACCATTCCACATGAAGGTGGAGTGAGCTGGTGAGTGGCTCCTCCACATGTGAGTTTTATCCTTGTGAAATGTGCATTATCATAAATTTGTAATAAAAGATGTGAAAAAAAGTGATGTTCACATTTACACCCTGAACCCGAAGACTTGGTATAGAATGACTGAATTACCGATCAGACGATTGACAAATCACACAGACAGCTTGAATTCAGAAATTTTATGGTGACTTTAGATGGAATGGCTTACAACAGAAAATATATCAATAACTCAAACTCTACTAATTAGTAGAATCAGATTAAATAGAGGTGGGAATCGGGGAGTGTGGGTTTGTAAGTCCAGTCACAAACACTCTGCAGGTCCAGGGTACAAAAACAACTCCTGCTACCACCACCAGGACAGTCTCCACGTGACGTTAGAAAAACACCTCTTTACCTTTATTTGAAGTAATCTGTGATACGCTTACTGACTTCAGATCGGTTCAGATGAAGGGAAGAGGCGAGGTGGTTAGCAGACTGTAAATGCACGTCAGTCCGGTATTTCTTCTTCCTGTCTGGACTGATGTGATGTTCGCTGTGGGATTGAGGAGCCTCACTGTTCACGCCTCCAGTTCAAAGTCAAAGTACTGTGGGTCAAAGTAATGAATCCTTACGTATCCGTCCTCTCCTCCGCTGCTGTAACTGTAAACAAACACAGGACAACAACCATGTCAGCAGCCACACACAGACAACTTCTGAGCAGCCAACTTCATGTTTTAGGACAGTGTGTTTCCAAGTTATGTTCGTGTCTTACCTCTTGCCATCAGGGTGGAATGCCACACAGTTAATGGGGCCAAAATGACCTTTGACCCTGCCAAACTCCTCTTCATAGGCAGCATGGAAGAACCTGGGAGGAGAGAAGGAAGGAAGGCAGGTTAGCGCTTCATCCTAAACTGTCCGCAGCGCGGCAGCGCGGCAGCACAGCAGCGCGGCAGCACAGCAGCGCGGCAGCACGACAGCGCGGCAGCACTCTAACCCACCTGGCTTCAAACTTGCCGATCCTGGTGGAGGTGGTGGTGACCTCCATGGCCTCCTGTCCTCCTCCCATCACCACCTGAACACACAAACGTCTAAAGTTAAACATGATGTCCAGTTTGCATCTGAAAAAGCACACACTACAAAATTATTAACCCTTAACAACCATTTGGTCTTCATTTTTAGATAATTTTGGCTGTGTTCATGTATAAAAGAATAAATTAATTTTTGGCATAATATATTCTGACATTTTAAACATGCTATTCTTTCATTTTTTATGACATACTCTACTGTAGATTTTTTCCCCCAAACATATGGATAAGGCTTTTTTTTTAACTGATATTGTGGATTTTTTTGCCATACTGTACTTTGTTTTTATGACTTCTACCAACAAACTATGCCATGGCTTTTTATATTTTATTCCTTTTGCTAAGGCATTTTTTGACATAATATAGGCCTGCTATGGCACTTATTAAAAATATTATACTGTGGCTTTTTATAGACATACTATAGCCTACCATGGCATTCTTCTGACTTTGGCAAACTATGGCATATTTTCCACAAACTATAGTACGGCTTTTTTATGGCATATAGTACTATGATTTTTTTATTGACACAGTATACAATGTCCTTAATGGTTATACACTATACTTAATATATTATAGGCCCACTATGTCACTTATTAAAAATACTGCACTACAGCTATTTATAGACATACGATAGGCCTACTATGAAGATTTTTTTGACACAGCGTCCTGTGATATGCTATGGACATACTGAACTATTTTATGGCATTCTATACTATGATTTTTTATTAACATACTAAACTAAGGCTTGTTTGGAATATTACCTTGTGGCCTTTTTTCAACAGATATACTGTGCTATGGCATTTTTTTCAGCATACCATATTACAGCAGTTTCACCGTGTATGGAATAATGTACTGTGGCTTTTATTTCGAACATACAGCTAAGGCTGTTTTTAAATTTTAAATTAAATTTTTCTTGTATTATGTTTTTATGACTTCTATCAACATATTATGCTATGGCGTTTTTTTTTGCATACTATAACTAAAGCTTTTTACACACATACTATACTTTTGACATAGTATACTATACATTTTTAAAGTCATAGTATACTATGGCTTTTTTTTGGTTTGTTTTAAACAAACACTTCTATACCGTGACTTTTTTTTGGCATAATGTACTTTATTTTTCTCACTTCTATCAACATGCGATACTATGGCTTTTTGAAAAATACTGAATATTGCTTTTTATATGCACACTTTTGCACTTTTTTGACATTGTATACTGTGACTTAGTATTGACATACTATACTATGACTTTTAAATGTCGAAGTATACTATGGCATTTTTTCCGCATACTTTCCTATGGCAGTTTAATTTTTTTAAAACATTTTTTTGGCATACTGTACTATGTTTTTATGATTTCTATGCACATACTCTGCTCTGGCATTTTTTTTCAACATACTAAACTGTAGCTTTTTATATACATACTATATATATATATATATATATATATATATATATATATATATAGGTATATTTTGGGCATAGTGTACTGTGACTTAGTCACAGTACACTTAGCATTTTTTGGCATAATATACTATGGATTTTTCTCCGACAGATATATTACATAGTGGAATTTCTTTCTGTAGACTATATTATGGCAGTTTATGCTCGTAAATTTTTTTATGGTATACCATACTATATTATTCCTTTTTCAACATACTTTGCAATGGTATTTTTTCCTTTTCAAAAAAATGCTAAGGTTGTTTTAACATGCTGCATTGTAAAAAAAAAAAAAAAAAAAAAAAAAAAGGGCATAATGTACTTGATTTTCTTCACTTCTATAGACACAGTATGTTGATGAAAACTCACAGTATACTATATCAAAAACTGCCCATGACTTTTTAAATATGCTATGGTATTTTTTCTGCAAAGGATACTTTGGGGGTTTTTTTTCTAACAGATATAGCACACAATGGATTTTTTTCTGAATATTATTATTATTATTAATGTATCATGTCACTGAAAACAAAACCTGCTAAAAACAAAACATAAAAGGCATCATTTGTCTACAGTAGTCTCATCAATTCTGCATCAATTTAATCTATAAAAATAAACTGTATTCATGTACAAACTGAACTACTCTGGATTTTTTTGTCACATCAACTCGCTAACAGCCTCCGCTGGTCAGCTGCGCTTATCTAATGGGATGAGAGGTAAAGCATATAAAAAATTATACATTTCTCGCTAAAATAAATGCTGGCTTGTGGATCAGATACACACATAATTATCCATGGACTTTCGTTCACTGCAAAACTGAGTTTTGTGATCACCCTACAGCCAATAATAGAGATTATGGAGTGCAAACCAAACTGAGGTCAAACATTCACTTTTTTTTCTTTTTTGGCGACACTAAATTTGTCTGCGACAGTAAAACTGCTTGACAGGTTGTTTGTTGTATTGGTGTTTGTTTCAGTAGCATGGTAAAGGGAAACGCTGCTTTTACTGGTTTGACTGTGTCCGCACTTACATGATCCATGATGGGGGAGATGGCAGCAGAGTTGACGGGTCTCTCTGTCTTGAAAGTCTTGATGTGATCCAGAGAAGTGGAGTCAAACAGCTGAGAGGAAACACAGAAGACGTCAAACTCTCAAACAAATAAACGGTGATATCAAACAGCAGGTAACGCGGTGAGCCAAAAATCCACGGGCTGTCGTGGAGAGCAGGCAGAGGTCTGACCTTGGCGGTGTTGTCCTTGGAGGCGCTGATGAACATGGTGAGATCCACGGATGTCTGGATGTCGTTGATCTGCTTGGTGTGCTCTTTGGCCTTCTTCAGGATCTCTCCAGACTGAAAACAAATAACAGCACTCGACTGTAAAGACTCTCAATACTAAAGATGTTCTCTTAACATCTGAAATATCAAATGTATAAGCTTCATAATCTTCAGGGTTCAAAAAGTTCAATTTTAAAGATCTTTTTTAAACCCCCTGGAATGAAATTTAACGCCAACTTTAAGGTCATATTGGCAAACATCTGAAGGATATGATGCAAAATCAGATTTTTATACCTAGAAATAATTATTTACCAAAATAATTGAACTTAATAATACATGTTATCATTACTGAAAAGAAGCATTACCAGGGAAGAACAGTGTGTTCCCTGGATGTTACATGATCACTGACAGTCAGTTATAACACTCAGAACACAGCGGGATTTATAACAGGCAACATCACTGTGAGAGGACGAGAAAAAACTTAAGACCTTCATAAACTAAATTTAAGACTTTGATGAATGTCAGACTTTTTAATGCCTTGCATTTGAAAATATTAAATTCAAGGCTTTTAAAGACTTTTAAGACTTTGTGAGTACCCTGTTCTTACTCACTATAGTAGATTCAGACATCTTTGCTGGCAAACTAAGCAGACATTCTGCTGTCTAGGATTATTTAGTGTTTAGGTTTATGGAACCAGGATAAGATTTGTTCACATGATTTGCTAGCCGGACGCTTGATATGACTCTAGTGGAAGTCTCCAAGACCCCCTTCACACACTAAAGGGTGTCCGTCATTTTTCCAAGCTAGAAAAAAATCATGTGCATAATGAATGGAGCTGGACTTCCCAGATATCCCAGAATGATTGACCATGTGTTTTAGGGACATCAAATTTTATACCGGCCAACAACCATCAAATTTTGTTTTAATATGCTATGATACTTTTATTATTGTACACATATATTTCACTTATACTTTATTATTATTACTAAGTTTTTGTTTGTGTCTTGGTCTGGGTACTGATTTGATTTGTAGTATTTGTCCTGTTCTGTCCTGTAAGAGAGAGAGAGAGAGTGTGTGTGTGTGTGTGTGTGTGTGTGTGTGTGTGTGTGTGTGTGTGTGTGTGTGTGTGTCCTACCTTGGCACTGAACTGGTTGAACTCTCCGTTCTCGTGGCCAGCGATGACAAACTCTCCCAGGGGTCCCCAAACAGCGCTGGTGATCTTGTGGTCACTGCAGGGGACGGATAGGTAGGGCTGGTTGTCCTCTGGAGAGACACAGGGACACAGACATTACACCACTGACAGCAGTCATATTCCTGACAGAAAAACTGTCAAAAGGTGGAAACAGTTTGGCTCAGTTCTGTGTGCCTCTGTCCTGCCTGTAAGTAATTATTCATACAGTTTTGTGACTCGTATGAAGACTTGAAACAAAGTAGCAAGTCTGGTATTTTTTAACCTGGACCACAGTTTCCCAGGTTTTTGTGTCTAATCCTGCAGTAATGTGGTTTCAGGATAATTGGAAAATTCATGGAAACTCCCCAGAAAAGTTTGGGTAGCAGAGTTGACAAAATATATGCAAAAATTATGACGGACAGAAGTTAATGTTCAGTTGATGGTAACTTTTTATACATTCACATATTGCATGTTAATCTTTTTCTCACGTGTAATTTGTAATAGTTAGAGTTAGAAAAGTAATTTATTAGCGTTAGTCAGATAAAGTAAAAAAAAAAAAAAAAAGTTGTTTTAGCGGATGCAGCAGCAACAGGTCTGGAACAAAATCACTTTGTAATATAAAGCTTAAAGTGCCGTCCACACCGAGCACTATTTCTATAACTATAACCATAACCACACTGATGAACAACAACGTTCTGCAAACAGCGGCAAAAAGCACACACTACACACTCTATGCAAATGGAAATTGATGAGCTGCTACTGACAAGTTTCATTCATACTTTAATATGAGTCAACATCAGTTTGCTGACATTGTGGTGATGCTAAAAGAGGACGTCAGTCAAGACAAAAGCAACCTCAGAGACGCATCAGTGCCAGAGAGTGTTTGGCTGCATGTCTCAGGGAAAAATTACTTTCATGTGTAAACTGCAGCCCAGTAATGGTCATGTAGCCGTTAATAGCCGTGACAGAGTGAGTATATCATGTTAAAGGTTGTTCTTAAATCCTAAATCAAAGAGATAAGCTGCAATTAAGAGGCTGATATTGTAAACACTCCTGACACTTTATTCAGCAGAAAAATGTCCCTGAAGTGTACTGATGACATACAAATTTAACACTTTAAATTCAGGGGATTTAAATTCAAAATTGATTATGTAGCCCATAAAGCATCATAATAAGATGAGGTGTTTTGGTCAACACTACAGACTTTTTTCTTTCATCTTCTTGTCCTGCTCACAGTAAACAGCACCATCTACTGGACAGAATCTGCTACAGTCAGGGAGACTCATCAGCTATTAATGACTAAATTTACAGGAAGAAAAAGTAAAAGAAAACCAAACAGTAACGCCCACAGCTTTATACATCTTTTTTTAACACAAAAACAGACATTTTGTGGTCCATAGGAGATGTCAGGATCTGCGTTGGACGTGACGTCTAAATAAGACAGATTCTGATTGGCTGTTAGTATTTCTAATCTTTCATGAAATCGCTCCAGGAGTGATCCAAACAGCATCGTTCACCACTGTCACTATCGTTTTAGTTGTAGTGTGGACTCCGCCATCCACATTTTACTTTCACTTACAAACATCTGCAAACAGTTTCTCTCATTCACTGATGTCACCGACTGTGAAGAGATCTACAGACCAAAATATCCACCTCATGAGTGACAAATGCTACAGAAGATAAAAGAAAGTTATGCTACGCTGCGTTCAGGGACCTGCAAAAACGTCACATTTCAGAGCGAGTCCACAGAATTATGTGATTATATGATAATGATTTAAAAGAAAATAGGAAAAGAACCACTGTATCACTATCATCAAACCTACCACTCTCTATTTTAACAAACAGTCATTTTATCATCATCATACACACTTCATTCAAAGCTAGAGGAAACAAAATAAAACTCAGAAGCCTTCTTGTTTCATCTTTCCACAAAAATCAGCTTTGGTTTTTCAGAAATATGCCCTCACTTCGCCAAGTTGGATCTGACACCATACAATTAAAAATAAAAATAATAATAATAATGATAATACCATTTTATTTTTATGTGTCAAACTATACCGCTGTAAACATGCTAGAATTCACATTTATTTAAATGGAGCTGGGCGTGTTTGACTGACAAATATTTGGTCTGTCTCTGGTTACACAAAAAGTTCTCCTGAACAAAAAAGATCAGCCTCTGTATTGATCCTTCCAATAATAGCATCAGACACCTGAGGTCCGTGCCAGAAAGCAGGTTTAACAAACTCTAACCCTGAACTCTGAGATGGGAAAAGCTTTGGGTTTCAGAACAGGTGATCAGAGATTATTGAATAAACTCAGAGTGTGTTCACTCAGCTCGTGTTCTGTGAATGAAAAAAGGAATCATCAGTGTAGCTCCAATCTCAGGTGTCT
>NW_024648142.1:0-312 GCF_008729295.1 Plectropomus leopardus
TAAGTATTTATGATATTTATTTCTATTTACATTTTAAAGTTTTAAATTTAAGAGTTAATTATGATATTTATGATATTTATGACACTCTGTTAATGCTTTCTCTCTCTCTTTCTCCCAAGTTACTCCGGAGGAATTTACTGACATCAATTTTACACAATCGGACTACGGTATGTTTTGACGTTTTTTAAACCGTTATTTATTTATTTATTTTTTAAAAGTACGGTTAAAGAGCCATTGAAGTATTCTGACATGACTTTTGAAGTAGTTTTTTTTTGTCGATGTATGTTTGAGTAAAGCATTACGTTTGTAAAA
>NW_024648143.1:0-378 GCF_008729295.1 Plectropomus leopardus
ACAATAAAACTTGGTCTCCAGTTTTCAATGTTTTGATTTCTGATTATTATTGATTTTAACAAAATTGTCTGTTGGTGTGTTAAATGTTTTTTTATGTTGTATTTAAGAGCAGATTCTCCAGTTTGATGTGTGTGTGTGTGATTACTGCTGACTGCATTTTACTGCTTCTCATCAACATCCAGAGATCCAGAAACACAACGCAGGCCGACACACTCCGAATTTTTTTTTTTAATTAACTTTTTATTAATTCAACATAAAGACAACACATACAGCACAAAGGAAATGTCTGAAATAAATTAAATGAATATATATAGATAGATAGACAGATAGATAGATATAGATATATACACAGTAACTAAACATATTATAAATAAACAC
>NW_024648144.1:0-358 GCF_008729295.1 Plectropomus leopardus
TACTTTTATTAACCTTACAATTATGGCTGCATGATTTGCAAAAAAAAGACAAAAAAACAAAATCATAGGGCTGTAGCTGCCTAAGAATTATGTCGAATCAGATTCAGCCGTTGAATACAAACATTTGACGATTTATTTATTTTTCTATGTAAAGTTTTAAACTGTTGGACTTGAAAGAATCTCAGTCCACTCAGAAATCTCATATTGTGATCATTTTGACAGGTTGCAAATTTAGTGGGAATAGTATTTTTTTACATTTACATTTTTGACAACAACAACAACAAAAAAAAAGGTGTTTTTTTTGTTGTTCACTAAACAAACATGTTTCCTTACATGCAGAATATTATTTGTAGGTCAG
>NW_024648145.1:0-577 GCF_008729295.1 Plectropomus leopardus
ATTTCTTGTTTTGTTTTGTTTTGTTTTGTTTTATATTTTCTCCAATGTTTTAAATTAATCTTAAATCTGCATTAGACAGACAAAATTGTATATACACATTACTAGATCTCAAGAAAACCACAACAACTACAACTACTAAAACAACTAAAGAAATATAAAACAGCCAACAATACAAAAACTGCAGAACTAGGATCAAAATAGGATTCACTTTCAAGTAAAATAAAAAAATAACGCTGAGAGATTTGGATTGGATTGTCTGCTGTGTACGACCTTTAAAGTCTTCTGTTGTAGGAGAGGGAACTGAGAGTTTTTAAATGGGTGTACTGGCGTGCAAAATTACCAGCACATTTATGGATTGTGTCTTTAACAGAGGCTGGCTACTCATTTTGTATTGGATTAAATGATTTGCCATCTCTCTGTGTGCATGCTGCAGTGACCAGAGGGACTTATTATTACTCAACACAGTTTTGGTTTATATGAAGAATTTCAAATTCCTTAAAGGGTTTTTAGTTTATGATGTAAGCATTAAACAATCCTCCACATTGACTGAGTGGAGTGTCCAGCACCCATGTGCCTT
>NW_024648146.1:0-209 GCF_008729295.1 Plectropomus leopardus
GGGCTTAGCGTGCGAGGGCGTAACACCCCCTCCGCACTCCTGCCGTGGCGGCCCCATCCCAAGCGAGACCGAGACGGCCCGTCTGTCCCAGTTGTCCCACGCCCGTCTCCGCCGCCTTGTCCTTCGCCTGCGCGACGGAGATCCGGGAAGCACGAATTCTCTCTTGGAAACTGACCGCATCCAGGCGGTGCGTAACGAAACCGAAACGG
>NW_024648147.1:0-228 GCF_008729295.1 Plectropomus leopardus
AGCCGCCCTCAGATATTAATACAAACATGTGAACTAACCTGCTGCGGCAGCTGAAGCTGAGCGATGAAAACATCCGTCCGGTAGTTTTTTGTTGTTGTTTTGCTCCTCTTTTGATCCAGAAAGTTCCTCTTCGTGCTCAAAAAAATAATCTAACACCATCCGCGTCGTTTCCACGCAAACTTCTACACTCTTTCTCCCAAAAAACAGTTTAATCTCCATCAAACCGTC
>NW_024648148.1:0-406 GCF_008729295.1 Plectropomus leopardus
AGTACTTCTCAAGCGGACAGCCCTTGATGCAGGGAAACTGAGCAAAATGTGAAACTCTATGCTAAATCTGCTGTTTTCAAAGCCATACTCCATTGGCAAAAACAGTAATTTTACCTCTCTGAACACAGGAGCTGCTGGTCTACTACTCCCATCTAGTTTGTTTGATTGTGTGAACTAACCCTTTTAAACAGAAAAGCTACACATTAACACAAACAAACTTACTGATCAACATGTGTGACATCTTTATACGGCATATGTGGCTTTTCAGAACGGAAAGCGACAAACTTAAAAAGGGGGACAGAGCTTAGGGAGGAGTCAATTATTAAACAGATGATTTTCAGTTCAGTCACAATTTGCCTTAGAAAGCTTTGCAACATACAACATCCCTCTGTCCTTTGACCATTGC
>NW_024648149.1:0-202 GCF_008729295.1 Plectropomus leopardus
CTTTACACATCTTCTATCTTATAGTTCAATTATTCACATATTAATGCTAATTGTCCACAATTTTTACACACTTACATGCTCAGAATACTATACAGTGACTAAAGTGACTAAATAACCACCCTTTGACTAAATAACCACCCTTTGTTTGACTAAATAAGTGACTAAATAACCACCCTTTGTTTATTCTTTGTCTTTTTAAAGC
>NW_024648150.1:0-289 GCF_008729295.1 Plectropomus leopardus
CCATTCAGGGTACTGAAAAAAGAATTTTCACATATGCACATACTGTTTAATGTTCACAATTTATTATTATGTCATTAGATAAGTTTTTTATTTGTGTTGATTTGTTGATAGCTTAACTTGTTTTGCAACAAATCAGATAAATACAAATGCAAATTGTCATCATAATAAAGATAATAATACAAATAACTTGAATTTAAAAACCACTAATGGGGGGGCAGGCAGGATCAGGGAAATCTTGGCTAGGGTCACAAATTTGCTGTGTCCTTTAAGACAATTGGTTGCCTAGATT
>NW_024648151.1:0-283 GCF_008729295.1 Plectropomus leopardus
CATGTTTATTAACGAGATAAGTCGTAAGCCAGCTCCTATTGAGGAGCTGGCGCGGCCCCCTGGGGGGCCCTTGAGTCCTGGAACACCGGGCCCCCCAGGCGGCAGGGGCACCCAAGGGCAAGTCGGCTCAAGGGGGAGACCTGGCAGGCCTGGATATCCAGGAGAGCAGGGTGAGACTCCATTGTGTAGATTCTTGAGAGGTTTAACCCTTTGAAACCTGAGCATGTTGATTTCTTTCAAAAACATGGGAAGAGGGCATGAGGCAACCTTACCAGAAAAATGG
>NW_024648152.1:0-4820 GCF_008729295.1 Plectropomus leopardus
TTCTCTAATTGTGACTCAGCTGTTTGCTGTCGGGACGCTCACACAAGAAAACATGAGCTTTAGAAATGACAAATGTACAAAACTGAATATATGTCTCTGTGTCTCTCTGTGTCTGTGTCTCTCTGTGTGTCTGTGTCTCCATGTATCTCTGTCTGCGTGTCTCCAGTCGTGTCTCTCGAAGCTCGGTCCTCTCCCTCGGATCCTCAGAGACGTGTCGGTGGCTCTGGCTAACCCTGGAGGCGTGGCTAATCCAGGGGGCGTGTCCGTTTCATCACCTGAGCCTCAGCGTGTGGTGTCCCCACCCCCTCTGTCTCCACCCCCTCTGTCCCCACCCCTGTCCCCTCCTCTGGCGGCCTGTAATCCATCCATTGGCCTGCAGGGTGGTGTGGGACTGGACGGAGGGTCAGAACCAGTTTGATTGTTTTACTGTTACAGAAACAAAAAAAACGCAGGGTTAATATCCTGAAAACTAACGACACCTGTGTGTGTGTGTGTGTGTGTGTGTGTGTGTGTGTGTGTGTGTGTGTAGTTTGGTAGATTTCACCAGACTTCCCTCTCCGACTCCAGAGAACAAGGATCTGTTTTTCGTCACGAAGGGATCCAGTCTGCAGCCAGCATCAGGTGACCTTTGACCTTTATCCCACACTTGACCCCTGACCTGAGCCCTCAGGAAGTGCGCTGTGCGAAAGTGTAATTACACCGTTTGAGTCGGACACGTGATGACACTGGACTTTTCCCTGTTTGCTAACATGAGGAAAGAGACGTCTGTAAATCAGTAAATTATTTTTTGTGAGCATCAAAACCTGCAAAACGTCTTCTATCCCTGTCTGGATGTAAACCATCCGGTCTGATAGCATTTGGAAAGTCTAAAAGTTAAACTTTTGTAGATCGCCATTCAAGCTAGCCGAGCCGCTAATGTAGAAGTCGGTTGCTCCGCCAGCGGGAGTTATCCACTCGGCAGCGTTCGGCAGCCGTTCATGCTCTATGGGCCAGTGGATCCGGGTGTTTGTACATTTCTAAACCCAGAAAGAGTTTTCTCTCTTCATGCGCCACAAGCAGCTCTCATAAGAATGAACAAGGCCCTGCCCCCACCGCTGTATCCAGATTTCACTATAATACATCCATGCTGTGACCCCTGACCTCTGACCTCTTCCTGTTCTGCTGATGTCACTTCCTGCAGGCGTGCAGGGCTCTCCGGCGCCGAGCTCGTCGTACTCGGAGCCCAACGAGAACGAGGCGGGCTTTGAAATGACCAACGGGGGCCGGAGGGAGGGGCCCGATCTGACCAATGAGAGCCGCAGTCTGTCTCTGGTTGACCTGCAGGACTCCTCCCCTAGCGACGGCCTTGACGACAGCCAATGGCAGCGCAGGACGGGGCTCCTCCCCCTCTCATTCCAGAACCCTGTGTATCACATGACAACCACGTCACCACGGCAACCGCAGCAACAGCAGACAGACGCCACGCCCTCAGATGGCTCAGCGGGGTCACAGGGAAACGCTGACGACAGAAACGCCATGGCAACCAAACCGGCATTTCTTACCCAGATGTCTGTGGGGCTTGGAGCAGGGGAGAGGGGGGAGAGGATGTCGGCCATGTCGAGCAGCAGCAGTGGCGAGGAATACTCAAGACGAGCGCTGTCCCTGTCCGAGACTCTCACAGGTCAGTCTCACGTCATCGCCACACACAGATTTATTTATTTATTTAACCAGACCCTAGTTAGACCTACATCAGCCTGCCTAGGGGCTGGTCCAAAGCAAGCCTGAGCCAGCCCTAACTATAAGCTTTATCATAGAGGAGAGTCTGAGCCAGCCCTAACTATAAGCTTTATCATAGAGGAGAGTCTGAGCCAGCCCTAACTATAAGCTTTATCATAGAGGAGAGTCTGAGCCAGCCCTAACTATAAGCTTTATCATAGAGGAGAGTCTGAGCCAGCCCTAACTATAAGCTTTATCATAGAGGAGAGTCTGAGCCAGCCCTAACTATAAGCTTAATCTGTCTGAAGTCTGAAGTTTCTGAATCCAGGGAAGGGTTCAGATCTTTGTCTCTGCTGCACGTAGTTTCTCCTGGAGATTTTTAAGGAAAACATTTTTTTTTATTCTTTACATTTGATGGTAACATTTCCCCTTTAAACTATTTTGGGTTTATTTTATTATTTTTTATTTATTTTTGGTGATTTTTTTTTTCTTTAAAATTTGTTAGTGTTTGAGTGATTTTTTGTGACATGATTTGGGCCAGATACCTGATGTATCCTCTGGTTACTATAGCGACAGGCTGGTGGAGCAGCAGTGCTCTCTGGGAATTGTAGTATACCAGCAGACTGACCTGATGATGTCACTGTTGTTGCTTCTCCCCCTCAGGAAGCTCCGCCCCTCCTCGTCAGAGCTCCTCGGGCCCTCAGAGACGCATCGACCAGCCTCCTCCCCCTTCCTCTGCCCCCCCAGGTCCTCCTCGAGGTCGGACACCTCCCAGCATGCTCAGCGGTGGTGGCGGAGGCTCCGGTTACCCTCCTCGCCCCGCCTCTGGCAGCATGATGTCGTCCAGTCCTGATTGGCCGAGCAGCGGCCAATCGCGGCTCAGACAGACATCATCATCATCTAAAGGGGACAGCCCCGAGAAACAGCGACCCGCCGCCAAGGTAACGGGGCTGTTACCATGGTAAACTGTCTTTACTGTTAGTGACGTCATGGTAACTGTGTGTGTGTGTGTGTGTGTGTGTGTAGTATCAGCAGGAGATTGCGTTGCTGCAGGAGAAGTTGCGAGTTGCTGCGTTACGTCAGGACGAGTGTGAGGCCCGCCTGCTGGTCCAGGACCAGCAGAACCAGCGCATGCTGCAGGAGTACCAGGTGAGTCCCTCACCTCAGCACCTGGAGTCACCTGACCTCTGTCAAGTATGGTCACGTGATTCTGCTGTGTGTCTCAGGTGCGTCTGGAGGACACAGAGAGCCGACTGAGGAGACTGCAGGACGACAAAGACCTCCAGATGAACAGCATCATCAGCAGGTCTGTCCCACCTGTCTGTCTCTACCTGTCTGTCTCTGCCTGTCTGTCTCTGCCTGTCTGTCTGACCTGTCCATCTCTACCGGTCTGTCTCACATGTCTCTGTCTCTCTGCAGGTTGATGGCGGTGGAGGAGGAGCTGAAGAAGGATCACTCTGACATGCAGGCTGTGGTCGACTCCAAACAGAAGATCATCGAGGCTCAGGTAGACGGTCACATGACCCCCCATTGTCCACCTGAGGCCCCTCAGAGCCCTCCCACCCCTGACCTCTGACCTGCCTGTTTGGATCAGGGGTTTGATGTCATTTGTTGGTGAAGATTCTCAGTAACCTTCAGTCCTCTGGAGGACACTGGACTGCACATTTGAATTCACACCATAAAGAGTTAAATCTCACAGATCAGCTGATTCAGCTCTGTCTGTCTCTCCTACATGTCCCTGTCTCCTGTCTGTCTGTTTCTTATACATGTCTCTGTCTCTCTGTCTGTCTCTATTCTGTCCATGTCTCCTGTGTCTCTCCTGTGTGTCTCTCTCCTGACTGTTTCTCTCCGCTCTGTCTCTCTCCTGTCTCTCCTGTCCGTCTCTCTCCTGTTTGTCACTCCTACATGTCTCTCTCCCCTGTGTGTCTCTCCTGTCCGTCTCTCCCCTGTCTGTCTGTCCTGTCTGTCTCTCTCCTCTCTGTCTCTCTCTTGTTTGTCTCTCTTTTCTCTCGCTCCTATCTGTCTCTCTCTTCTGTCCATCTCTCTCTTGTCTGTCTGTCCGTCACACAGGAGAAGAGGATTGCGAGTTTGGACGCCGCTAACAGTCGTCTGATGGCGGCGCTGACTCAACTGAAGGAGCGTTACGCTGTGACATCACAGAGGAACGGCCTGTCTCCTAGCAACACGTCGTCTCTGCAGATCACAGAGAACGGAGAGTTTCGCAACTCCGGCAACTGTTGAACGCTGCACTCTGATTGGCTCTGACCACAGTCCACAGATCTGACCTCCGACCCGACTCTGCCCCCTCACTTCCTGTTTTTGTTTTGCATGTTTGACATCATATCGTTTTTCCTTTTGGTACTTCCTGTTGAGAGCCAGAAACTTCCAACAGCAAAACTGCACGTCTATGCTCAACTCCACCCGTACATGGCTCTGGTTTAACTGGTTTAAAGGGATCAACTCCACCCGTACATGGCTCTGGTTTAACTGGTTTAAAGGGATCAACTCCACCCGTACATGGCTCTGGCCTAACTGGTTTAACTGGATCAACTCCACCTGTTCATGGTTCTGGTTTAACTGATTTCACTGGATCAACTCCACCTGTACATGGCTCTGGTTTAACTGGTTTAACTGGATCAACTCCACACATATATGGCTCTGGTTTAACTGGTTTATGTGGAACAACTCCATCTGTACGTGGCTGTGGTTTAACTGGTTGAACCAGATCATCTCCACCTGCACATGACCCTGGTTTAACTGGGACAACTCTACACGTATATGGCTCGGGTTTAACTGGTTTAACTGGGACAAATCCTCCTGTAGATGGCTCTGGTTTCAACTGGTCTGACTGGAACAACTCTGGCTCTGTGTAAATCGCAGTGACTCCAGCCATATATGGCTCTGGTCCAGTCATTCTGAATCTTTGGTGTACAAAGCTCTACTCTGATTGGACAAAATTGAACAACTGCTTCACAAGGCTCTGGATCAATCGTGCACTCTCATATGGTGTCAGTACAGTTGGACCAACTCTGTAACTGTAGGTATATATGGCTCTGGTATGACTGGAGTAACTGTAGGTATATATGGCTCTGGTATGACTGGAGTAACTGTAGCCATATATGGCT
>NW_024648153.1:0-250 GCF_008729295.1 Plectropomus leopardus
CCCTAACCCTAACCCTAACCCCTAACCCTTAACACTAACCCTAACCCTAACCCAACATTAAAAGAATAAATAAATTAATAATCGATTTCATAGACGAAAACAAAAGAAAGATTATATTTATTACAATTGGCAAACATAGGGTTAAAAATTTGGTAGGGGAAAGTTCATCTAAAAGTTATATTCTATTTAAAACCATAAACATAAATAATTGGGTTCATTAAAACATATAAATTAATGAATATTTCATTTG
>NW_024648154.1:0-211 GCF_008729295.1 Plectropomus leopardus
CTCACACCACATACATGTCATCATCTCACACCACATACATGTCATCATCTCACACCACATACATGTCATCATCTCGCACTACATACATGTCATCATCTCACACCACATACATGTCGACATCTCACACCACATACATGTCATCATCTCACACCACATACATGTCGACATCTCACACCACATACATGTCATCATCTCACACCACATACATGTC
>NW_024648155.1:0-455 GCF_008729295.1 Plectropomus leopardus
GCCGCTACAATGGCTGTTCTACAGTCAAAGTCCTTCACTGCATTTGGTCCTCCCGCGCTATACTTATTATCATTGGCTCTTCCTGTGGTCTGTCAAAACATGGTTGGAATGCGTTCCTTCGATATTCAGATTTCAATCGACGAAAAGTAATTTCGCGATTTATATCATTATCGTTTTATCGCCCAGCCCTAACATAAGGGCACATATGTATGAGATTCGGCTTTGTGTCCTTGATTTATTATTAAACTCTGCACAAAACTAAATAAAATTTGATCACAACAATGAAACTGTTATAACAAATTGCAATTAATATTTGCATAAATTGTCCTGTTCAGACTGTATTGTTTTTATATAACTCATGTTATATAAAAGTGCAAGGAAAAATGCTGTTTTGCAAGATATCAAAAAGCAGTAGCAATGGTGGTGTGATGGTGTCACAATTCAACTCAGAAACA
>NW_024648156.1:0-206 GCF_008729295.1 Plectropomus leopardus
CCACAGTTTCTGGCTGTGATAAATGGTGTAATTTTGGTATCTTTTTTAAAAAAAAAAAAAAAGAAAGAAAAAAATCTGTCCTTCACAAATCACAAAAAATGTTAAAGAAAATAGATTGCCAAAATCTTTACTTTCAAAAACGCCAATTAATTCTAAAGAAAAAAAATCAATAAAATCTGTTTGATTAAAAATCAAACAGATTTTTA
>NW_024648157.1:0-485 GCF_008729295.1 Plectropomus leopardus
AACAGATGCAGACCCACACAAGAACCATCATCACCCGACCAAACCAGAAGCCATGGCTGACAGGATAGTTTTTCATGTCTTTATTTAAACAAAGACCATGCATAAAACACATTAATCACAAAAAGAGAAGAGATGATTCATGCCAGATTCAGCTATTAGCTAGTTTAAGTCTGCAGTCAAGTCAAGAGATTTGAATACAACGACTGAAAATCTCAATCTACTGTATCTGCCCATTCAGTGATAAGTAACAGAAATACATCAAGTGTCTTGATTATTAAATTTTTATTCAATCACAGATTTCAGGATTATAAATGGGCACGCCAGCACCAATAAAAACTGAAAATGTATAGAAAACTACATAAAAAAAAGGCTATAAGAAATACCCACGCTCCAAATACAAAACAGTTAATGAATACACAGAAAATGTAACCAGAGCTTTAAATCCCAGTGGTCCTTAACTCAAAACATGCATGAATATACCCATA
>NW_024648158.1:0-337 GCF_008729295.1 Plectropomus leopardus
TGCTAAAACAGACTAGTTAGCTAGCCTGGAAAAACACCTTTCCTCCTTATGGTAATATTAGTAATAAGTTTCATATCAAAATGATATTAAAAAAATCCATAGAAATAATGAAATTAAACCTTTAAAACCTCGGTAAATTGGTTTGATTTCTTTCAAAAACATGGAAGAAGGCAATATGCAACTAATAAAGAAATGATCCAGAAATAAGCAAGAAATTGGTGGAAAGTACAAGAAAATTACCTAAAAATTAGCAACAAAAACAAACAAGCAACAACAAAAGGGGAAAGGAAAAAAAGGACATGACCTGAAAAACCGCTTAAAAATTATTGTACTTCTG
>NW_024648161.1:0-200 GCF_008729295.1 Plectropomus leopardus
CACGTTGAAAAAATGGCTAAAAAAAACGCATAGTATAGCCTTGGTGAAAATCTCAAATTTTGACATTTCCAAAAAATGGTTAAAAACCACTTATTATAGCTCATAGATCCATGCCAATGCATAGCATGTTGAAAAAAGGGTCCGAAAACGCCAAAAAAGTCATAATATATCACGTTGAAAAAATGGCTAAAAAAACGCAT
>NW_024648162.1:0-239 GCF_008729295.1 Plectropomus leopardus
ATAGAACGAGATGGCACTCGGCTCGTGGAGCTCAAAGCCCCAAAAAAAACATTTAAAGAACTCATGACCCGGTTACTCGAAATAATCCACAGACCTTGTTGTGAGCAGTTTCATGCAGGAACTATTCTGTACATGTTTTTTTTTTTTTAAATCGCAGGCTATTCTGGACGACTTTTCTGTCTATAAGAGGCTGTACGAGGCTGAATTTGCGTTGTGTAAAACAAAACAAAACAAAAAAA
>NW_024648163.1:0-2500 GCF_008729295.1 Plectropomus leopardus
GTGAACTGCTGGTGGAAATCAGAGCTGCAAACTGTCGCTCTGTGAGCGGTCGGCGTTTGGCGTCGTCACAGTCGAACAAGACAGCAGAGTCTCTGTGGAATTGTTCTAGAGCCTGAAGAGTTTTTTATCCAGCGTGAAAGGTTTTTGCAGAGTTTTAATGGAGTCAGTTGAGTTTTTATTGGGTCAGTAGAGTTTCTGACCTCACTTCACCTGTAGAGACTTCCTGTTGTGGGCTGAGCATGAGCCATGCCAGTTTTTGATGTTTCCAGTCAGTATGTAACATCAACCAGCTGATCAGCACAAGCTTTTAGTACACGTCCAGGAATGTAATCTGGACCAGCAGCCATGTTTATATTCACTTTTGTAGAGTTGGTAGATTTTTTCTAATGTCTGTAAAGAGTCTGTACAATTTTTATAGATATTTCATAGAATTGTTGTGTTTGTCGAGGCAGTAGATTTTTTATGTCCTTAAAGACTGTAGTCAGTAGATGTTTTTATAATGTTTATAAAAGGTCTGTATTTTTTTGTAGAGTTTTTGTAATTTTTGTAGAGTCTATCGATTGTATACAGTGTTTGTAAAGAATCTGTTGAATTTTGGTAGACTTTTCATGGAGTCTTTGCAGTTTGTAGAGTTTTCATAATGTCACTAATGAGTCTGTAGAGAGTCTTTCCTCAAACTTTTCATAAGTCTGCAGAGTTTTTCTAGAGTATTCAAGAGTCTGTACAGCTTTTTTAATGTCTGCAGAGTTGGTAGTTTTTTGTAATGTCTGTAGAGTTTTTGTTTAATCTGCAGCGACTCTGTAGAGTTCTTAGAGTTTCTGGAGAGAGTCTAATGTTTTTCATAATTTTCACTCAGTTTGTGGAGTTTTGAAGCGTGTCTGTCGAGGTTTTGCAGACTTTGTAGAGATTTTATAATATCTGTAGAGAGTCTGTCGAGTTTCCGTGGAGCTTGAAAGGCTTTCTTAAGGTCTGCAGAGGGTTTTTTTCGGTTTCAGTCAGTGTAGTGTTTTTAAGGAGTTTCAGTCTTTTTGTGCTCTTTTTGCTCAGCAGGCTGACACCATAATTAAGCACCATAACAGAAGTCATCAAGACACCGTGTATCACCGTGGCAACAAGTGTGGTTTATGAGACAAGGCGTCTCGTCTGTCAAACAGACAGATAGCTGGTATTTATTTGTCCTTTAGAGCTCTAATTCCTCCTCTCACAGCAGCCCGGCGAGCAGGAATTTATTTTCAATTAAAATCAGCCGACAGACGAAAGTATGATTTCACACTCGGAGCTCTGTCCGTCCGTTTTCTGTCCCTCTGTCCTCTACCCACATGTGGGATTTAATACCTGCTCGGACAGGAAGGCATGAATTATCGGCGGTGAAGTTACAGCCTCCACATACAGAGAGAGTTAATAAAAGTGAAGGAGAGAGTGATGGAGGAGAGGCAGCGCTGACCTTTCTGTGGAGCTGAATAATCAACCAACAGATGGAGAGAAGAGGAGGAGGAGGAGAGCGGCTTTATGTGTCGGGCTGGATGTGATGAGAAATCGAGTCAATAATCTCCAACAATGTCACCCCGCAAAACTCAGAGATAAAGTTTCCACAAAAGGAATATTTCTTGATTAAAAACGCAACGCTCTAAAAAATATTTACTGTACAAAATTATTCCTTTAGGAGGTCAGAAGTCAGGAGCACTGACTCTGTCTGTTGGTGTGTCTGTCTGTGTGTGTCCGTCTGTCTCTCTGCAGTAAATATCAAGTGGTGGTGGAGGAGGAGCGCCCCCGCAGGCAGAGGAGAGGTACTGCAGAGATCCTGCGCTGTTACCCCGTGCCCATCCACTTCCAGAACGCCACGCTGCTCAACTCCCAGTATTACTTCAGCGCCGAGCTGCCGATGAGCGAGCTGAGGGCGCCAATGCCCTTCTGCATCGGTCAGTCACAGACGACCACTGCTAGTTCGTCAGTCCGTTACTTAGTTTAGTTAGTTAGTCAGTCAGGCAGTTAGTCAAGTTAGATAGTTAGTTAGTTAGTCAGTTATGTACTTCTTACTTACTTACTAATATATTAGTCTATAACATAAGTTAGTTTGAAAGTTTGGTCAGTAATGTACGCAGGTAGGTAGTTAGGTCCATTTTATTTTCAAAAAGCATGTTGTGTGTGTTGCTCAGTTTACCCTAAATAGTTAACAGCTGGTTAACCTGTTTACCTGTTTACCTGTGCAGGTGATAACAGGACCTACAGCGGTTACTGGAACGCTCCTCTGCTGCCTCATAAGAGTTATGGGATCTACTACCAGGCTGTGAGCACTGCTAACGGGGTGAGTCCACCTGCACACCAACACACCTGACACACAGCACCTGTGATTTTAGCTCATCCTGGCTGTTTACGTCCAGAATAGTGTCTGTAGCGCAGATGCTACTGGCCCTGTAGTGATGGCTCTGTAGGGATGGCTCTGTAGGGATGGCTCTGTCAGGGTGGCTCTGTCAGGGTGGCTCTGGAGGGATGGCTCTGG
>NW_024648164.1:0-236 GCF_008729295.1 Plectropomus leopardus
TGGTTCGATTTATTTCAAAAACAGGGGAAAAAAGATAATGAGCAAGTTGACAAGAAATGTCTTGCAAATTGCAAAAAATAATAAAATAATAAAATGTCACAATGACATAAAATGACATGAAAATTGTGTGGGGAGTTTATTCGATATTATAAAAAAACTTGGGAAAAATGTTCAGAAAGCTACACTTACAATTCTTAATGATATATTTGAAACTATGTCACAGAAATATATATATA
>NW_024648165.1:0-214 GCF_008729295.1 Plectropomus leopardus
GAAAAATAAAAACAGAAACTTATAGAAAAGGTAACTGAGGGACTGACTAAGAACAGGAAAAAGTGGAAGAAAAAAAACAGAGAAAGAAACAGAGTATTTTTGATGTGTTTTACAGTATGTAAGAGGCTGTAAAATTGGAGAAGAGAGGCGAAAAACTGCCATTGTACTTTTTAAATATGGAGAGTGACAAATAGAGAGTGAAAGATAAAGGAAA
>NW_024648166.1:0-299 GCF_008729295.1 Plectropomus leopardus
CACAGTGAGGTAAGGTCACAGAGGGGTTAACAAGACAACCCACCCAGCCGTCAGTCCTGCTACTACACACACTGTCTGTGACGTGTGTTTAAATGAAATGAATTAGTTGTGGAAATGCTGTTTAAGTCATGCTCTGTCGACTGTGTCAGCTGACAGCTGTTGACCTCACCCATCACATCTGACTGCGCTGATCTGGTGGTCGCTTGTCTCTGCTAATATTGAGTACGCCATGTTGTTTCTATGGTAGCCCAAAACGGACAAACCAAACACTGGCTCTGAATAGAGACATTCACGTTGTT
>NW_024648167.1:0-268 GCF_008729295.1 Plectropomus leopardus
GAGCTGATGATGAAAACCACTAAAAAGAGACACAAAAAGACCACAAAGAGATGCAAAAAGAGACAAAGGACTAAAAGGGCCAAGAAATACACAAAATGACTTAAAAGAGACACAAATGACAAACAACCCTGAGACACACGCAATGTCTTCAAAAGACACCAAACCTTCAAAAAAGACACAAGAACCCAAAGAACGTGTAAAAAAGGAAAACAAAGCAACACAAAACTACAAAAAAACAGAACAAGAACACAACGAGAAAAAGGCAACA
>NW_024648168.1:0-451 GCF_008729295.1 Plectropomus leopardus
GTTAATGTAAACAGTTTTCTTGACAATTAAGAAGCTTTAAAAACTGCTTATTTAAATATTGGCATTTTATAATACATACATTTAGAATTCAATATCAGCATGACTTGATTTAATATACAGGGACATTAATAGTGCAGGTAACACTAGTGCAAAGACATGCCACCAACTTGCATTTGAGCTGACCTGCACTATTAAAGCAAGTCATGCTGATATTGAATCCTGCAGGTATGTATTTCAAAATGTCAGTATTAAAATAAGCAGTTTTTAAAGCTTCTTAATTGTCAAGAAAACTGTTTACATTAACCTCTTGTATTTGGATGATGTAATGGTGACACTTACCTACCAGTTACTGAATACAGCATCAATACATTACTATTTGTTGCAATGTTAGGCAAAGCTGAACTCTAACCCAAACCAAGATAAGAGTAGGCTTCTGTGAGGTATGAAAAAC
>NW_024648169.1:0-281 GCF_008729295.1 Plectropomus leopardus
CTCCAGTTAAAATCTACACAAAAAAGTTAAATACATGCACAAGTGAATTTTTCTAAAATTATTTCAGCTATAATTTGAGTAGCAATCAGAATTGAGATCTCTTAAATGCATGTTAGGAGATTAACTGTTATTAGAATAAGCTGGTTGTCCATAAAAAGACAAATATACAGCTTTAATTTGAAGAAGTACGTTGTTTGTAAGGGACAAAACGTTAACTAAGAACAAGCCATTTCGAGTATAGAGGAGACTTGTTGGTTCCTGCAGAACTCACTTTAATTCAG
>NW_024648170.1:0-397 GCF_008729295.1 Plectropomus leopardus
TTTAGGGACACATTAGAAGTTACAGACCTCTTGATCATCGCCAGCAGCAGTTAGTCGTTCTGTGTCAGGACATCAGACCACACAGACATGTGTGATGTTTGAGACACGATAATGAAAATCTCTTTACCGGGGACCTTTCGCGTGTGAGGCGAACGTGATAACCACTACACTACGGAAACACATGCTGTGTAAAGCCACAATCAGATATTAGTCTTCCATGCTTGGTCAATAAGTGCTGAAAGCGACCTATGGTCACGTTGTACAGTTTAAACAACAAGTTGTTCCAAAACGTGTCATAGGTTTCCGCCCGGTTTCGAAACCGAGGACCTTTTGTGCAGGAGCCGGATATAGTGATCACTAACTTTACTAACTTTTCCCATTCTGGTGCCAGCGGAAC
>NW_024648171.1:0-224 GCF_008729295.1 Plectropomus leopardus
TATGGATTCTTCACAGGAGGATTTAAAGTTTGTTTACAACATAACTTTAGAAGACTTCAATTCAACTAGTGTGCCATAATAAGCCATTTATAAGCAGTAAAATATAAAGACATAGCAGTGGGAATGGCATGGCATGAGCCTCAAGATGTGATATTACCTTGATACTCAATTTACAATACAGTCTTATTTTATTAAAGCATTTTTTTGTGTGTATATATGTGTAT
>NW_024648172.1:0-646 GCF_008729295.1 Plectropomus leopardus
AGTCTTCCCAGAAGAGTTGAAGCTGTAATAGCTGCAAAAGGTGGACCCACATCATATTGAACTCTATGGGTTAGGAATGGGATGGCACTTCAGTTCATAGTATGAGTAAAGGCAGGTGAGGGAATACTTTTGGTAATATAGTGTATATATATATATACAAGGGCGTAACTTTGAGTTGAACATTGGGGGTTGGGGGGGGGGGTGGGGGGCACAGGGTGCATGAGCCGCCCAGGTAGAGAGACAGATCACTAGTGAAAATAAAAAAAAAAAAAAAAAAAAAAACAACTTCAAAGCCTTCTCTTTCATGTGAAAAAAACACATGTTTCTAACTTGTTCCAGTCTTGGGAAATTGGCTGTTGAATATAGGTGGGTTCAGCCCAAAGTGCCATTTCTGAACCAAAATCTTGAGAAAAAGAGGTTTTTGTGTCGGCTGTCATTTTCAGGTGTATACGTGCAATTTGCTCATTTATATCTTACTTTAGTGATACCTCAACATCTGTACAGTTGTTCTCTTGTAAAAAACAACATAATAAACACTGACAAATGACTTTTGATGACAAAAGATAAAAGATTTAGCCCCTAACCCTATTTACTGACAAAAACGACCCAGCATTGTTTTGTCTTTTTTTGTTTACATTTTTTTTAC
>NW_024648173.1:0-235 GCF_008729295.1 Plectropomus leopardus
TGTTGTTGTTGCGTTGTGTTGTTGTTGTGTGTGTGGCTGACAGCAGCTTCGCGTTCTTTAATCGTCTCACGGCGATCAGAGAGCGGCGCTCGGCGTCCTGATGAACGCTGACAGGAAACAGGACGTGATGCTAATGAGGAGCAGCAGAGAGGACGAGCCCGAGTGAAAATAACACGCGTGATGTGACAGCGGCGCGTCCCTTTGATCAGCCGCTCTCTGGGGAGACGCGCCGACG
>NW_024648174.1:0-3848 GCF_008729295.1 Plectropomus leopardus
AAAAAAAACTAGAAAGTGTTTTACAAGTGCAGTTTATTTATCATTTACCAAAATGACTTCGATTTTCGAGTTCGATTGAGAACTCGGTTCTGCTTTTTTCAGAACCTGAAAATCAATAACGTTGAGCTTACTGATACCGCCATCGAGTCCCGTGGGTCCTGTAACACAACGTCACGTCTTAAGTCGAGTCACGGCATTTAAATCCAATCACCGGTCTGCAGTCATCGATTATGGGCTACGTCAAAATAAACCTAAATGCAGAAGATTCGACTGTTTCAGGGTGAACAAAAAATCCTTCAACTCGGTCCGCTGCTGCTGCACAGCCAGCACCATCTGAAAAACAGATAAAAACAGTAATCCGATGTGGAAATTCGAGTTGAAATCAGCAGGATAAGAGCGGGTAAACTAATTAAATGAACTTCCATAAGGTTTCATTTTGATGCGTTCGAGATCGGCTCAGTAAAATGTAAATAAAACATCATCACAGTGTGAGTTGAAAAGAAAATGTAGATTTTGGCGAGAAACGTGATAAATACAGTTGTTTGTAGAAAGTTGTTATAAAAAATATATTAGATGGAATTATAACCTGTTTAATGTCCTTTCACGAGCTCTGATCATCTTATGATACATAACAAAAACACATATATTTAAATAAAAATACATTCGTTCATTTTTGAATAACTAAAAACTGAAAGTAACAGTAAAACCAGTGTGAACGGCGCCAGACGCAGCAGTACAGCGAGGTTTCTGTCACACGCAGTGTGTGTGAAACATGACGCTGCAAACCTGTGAAGTTTCTGCTTTTTTCCACAATTAAAACGAATTTCCGTTCCTCCTCCTCTCTCCTATAAAGGTGTTATGAGCTCTTCAAAATCTGCTGCACATGACAGAAAGAACACCATGACCCCGACGCAGCGGGACAGCGTCCCCGCCAAGTCCCCGGTGTCGGGCGGTGACCCCGGAGCCTCTCACAGCCCCTTCGACCCCCACCACCGGCCTGTTGTTCCCGGGGAAGTGTACCGACCCCACCTGCCTCCACACCTGGACCCCACCCTCTTCCACAGAGTCCTGGATCCTGGTACAGTGTTTTAACCCTTTCCACTATTTACACCATAACGACAAATGTCTCGTTTCCGTTAAAATTTTTCCGTGTCGTTCTTTGGAACCAAAAAAAGTGCGAACATCTACGTTGACCCTGGATCTGTGCGGCGTTTCCACCGCAGACGTTACTCTCACATGTGGGTGTCCCTCGCTGTATTTTCTTGTTCACCGGTGATACAAAATCAAGTCTGCACCTCGTTTATTGTCGGCAGAACGCGGCGCACGCCAACGTTTTCAGAGCAGATCACAGCAGGTCGGAGTCAGAGTCTCTGTCAGTGATATCTGAGAGTAGCAGCTTTGTGCATTAAAAAAACAGAAAAAGGCAAAGAGCAGCTTGGTAAGAAATGCTCCACAAATTGAAGTTAGAAGATTATTTTTTTAAATTATTTTTAAGAAGCTATGAAAAGCCAGGAAAAAAAATATACTTATTATAATTTCACATTTGAAATTATCATATAAAATTATTAGGATTCTTTAAGCACTTTGTTTGTTGTTGTTTTTTTTTTTTTTACTTTGTTTTGTTTTTTGTGTGTTTTTTGCAAATTTTTTTAAAGCACCGTTTTGAAGTTTATTACTTTGTTGGAGGTTTTTTTCGTGTTTTTTGAATTGATTTTCAGGCAATTTACATGAACTTTTAATGTCCTGCCAGATTCTTTTGGTAATTTCTTCTTTGGTTGGGGATTGCCTTCCCATTTTTTTGAAAGACAGCAAGTCCCTTAAGCACTTTTTCAAAGTTCATTACCTTATTGTTTGTTTGTTTTTTAATGTCGGTTGTGTGTGTGTGTGTGCGTGTGTGTGTGTGTGTGTGTGTGTGTGTGTGTGTATTAATTTCCAGGCAATTTTCAATTTTTCATGTACTTTTAATTTCTTGCAGATTTTTTGACTAATTTCTTCTTACGTGTCTCATTGCCTTCATATATTTTGAAAGAAATCAAGCCAATTTGTTGACAATTCAAAGGGTTAAACCATGACAACAAAGGCGCCATTCACTTTTCACAACAGAAACACTAAAAAATGCGTTCGTAACTGAACTGAACCGACCTAAACCGACGTGATTGTGACGAAAGCAGCACTGAATCATCGGTATGACACACTTCGAGGTTTTTTCCTCTCAGCTGTTGACGTCAGTAGTTGGCGATCGTTGTCCGTGAGCGTCCTGTTGAAACGTTTTCTCTCTCCTGTCGTCTGCAGCGGCGTTCATGTTCCCGCGGCAACCGTCTCCAACCGGCTACCACAACACCTACCAGATGTACACCATGGAGACCACGCGGCAGACGATCCTCAACGACTACATCACCTCACAGCAGATGCAAGTCATCCGACCCGACATGGCCCGAGTGATGTCGCCACGGGAGCAGCCAGTCGCCATCCCGTACGCAGCCGGAGCTCGAGGTACGCACCTCCGCCGGCGCACCCGGCTGGAGCGGAGGCTGTAGTATGCAGACTGTGTGCTTGTGTGAAGTAGTGGCTACCTTTTCCAGACGCCCAGAAGCAAATGACCTGGTCAAATTTAGCTGCTCTTTACGCTTTGGGGCTGCAACTGATTCGGCCGCTGCTCGATTTCACCAATTGGTCATCCGCATCTCCATTTGCTGAGTGGTCGCCTCTTACAAGTTGACCACTATTCCACTCCGTTTGCAGCCCTGTCGCTAACTGATCAATCTGTATTTGGGAGCACTAACAGATGAAAGGTGGTGGGTTACAGCTAAGGTGTTCATACATTCAGAAATTGCTGGATCGGTTCTTGTTGTTCACCGTTGGCCCTTTGCTTCTGTCTGTAAAAGGGATTATTGATCTAGCCCAGATGCCTCCAACTATCCTGTTGCCTCACCCTGGGGGAACAGGTACTCCCACTTTGGAACGCATCGCCTACCTCCCCGGAGCTCAGCCCCCTTTCCCTCCTAGGGCTTTCAACCCAACCTCCATATCGCCAGGTGAGGACCCCCCTCCCCCCCCCCCCCCCGTCCCTACACGTGTTCCCTTATCTTCCCTGCTGCCACGATCTCCATGTTCCCTCAAACCTCTGTCAGTGCAGCCCTGAGCTGGCCTGAGGTGTCAAAGGTCAGTGCTGCCCGTCCACTGACGGGTCGCTGCAGTCTCACTGGGAGGGATTTCTCACAAAAAAACTGTCTGACTGTTGCATGTTAACCCTTTGAACCCGAGCAAATTGACTTAATCTCTTTCTAAAACACGGGAGGAAGGCCAGAGTTCCCGCGGATCTTTAAAACAATCTCAAAAGGCATTGAATTTATTTATTTATTTATTTTTTACTTTCAACATAAAGATAACACATATAACACAGAGATGTTCACAACATATTCACATACTTATCTTTTTTTTATGTCCATTTTCAACAGTAAGTACCCATTCACTTCTCACTACACACTCAAAAATTTGGCATTTAAAATGCTGAAAAATAAAGTCTTAATTGGCATTATAATGTCTTGAATCATTTTTTTAAAAGTCTTAAAATTAAAATAAGGTGTATTATTCAGTTTTTTTCTGTAATGTGTTAATTTAGTCTCTTATACATGACAAACTTCAATTGTCATTTATTTATCTTGTTGATTTTTTAACTTTTAAATTACTCACACTGTGGTGTAGAGGGTGTTTGTGGAGGGTAGGCTTGAGTGGGTTGAGCAAACTGGGCATAATTATATAACAAACTGTCATCTGTTTATTTCTGTAAAATCGAATGAAAGTCTTAAAAATGCTTAGACACCGGAGGTCAGATTTTTAGCCCAAAA
>NW_024648175.1:0-338 GCF_008729295.1 Plectropomus leopardus
GTGCCACTACATTATGATTGGCTTTCTGCGTAGTCTGTTTGAAATGTTTACAAGTAAACTGAATTTTTATTTACAGGTGCAAATCAGTCTTAAACCTGAGAGGCAATAATGTGTCCAGCCTGACTAATTTTACATACAAATATATTGATACAGTTGTTAAAAAGTTTGTTAACACAGGCTATTTATTTAGATAATTTGTCTTTATACTGACTATTGTACTATTAACTTTTGAAAGAAACAATCTGTTAAATAAATTATGGAAGCTTTATTTTACATTTGTGTGGTGCCACTCTGTTGTGTTGTGATTGGTCAATCTATCAATCTTTTAATCTAAACTA
>NW_024648176.1:0-346 GCF_008729295.1 Plectropomus leopardus
ACAGTCTCAGAGTATATATCTACAGTCTCAGAGTATAAATCTACATTTGCTGAGTATATATCTACAGTCTCAGAGTATAAATCTACAGTCGCTGAGTATATATCTACAGTCTCAGAGTATATATCTACAGTCTCAGAGTATAAATCTACAGTCTCAGAGTATATATCTACAGTCTCAGAGTATAAATCTACATTCGGTGAGTATATATCTACAGTCTCAGAGTATATATCTACTGTCTCAGAGTATAAATCTACATTCGCTGAGTATATGTCTACAGTCTCAGAGTATAAATCTATAGTCGCTGAGTATATATCTACAGTCTCAGAGTATATATCTACAGTCTCAG
>NW_024648177.1:0-512 GCF_008729295.1 Plectropomus leopardus
AGGAGTACCTCAAATATGTGAGTTTCTGTTTTTTCGGGTTGCCCGTCTGTCCGTTGGTGCGTCTGTCTGACAGTCGACGCCTTCAGGAATTTCTGTGAATTTGGCACAAACATCCACCTAATAATGATAATCGTTAATTTATTTAATGAGCACCGAAACAAAAAAAGTGTCACTGGCAGAGTAAACAAGAGAGACGCAAAAAGAAGAGGTAAGTCGATGTAAAAGACTGTTTTTAAAAAAGCTATTTAAAAAGCCCGTATTTGTACCCTGTATTTGCTGTATTTTTCTTTTCTTTCATGTTTTTGTTGTTGTTATTGTTATTGTTGTTGTCGTTTTTGTTGTTGTTGTTATTGTCGTTGTTTTGAGACTCTGCTTGAGCTTAATGAGATCTTAGTATTGTGGCTTGTGCTGTTTTGCAGTAGGTTTGGTTGGAAAATTCTGTGTCTGCTCTTTAAAAATAAATTGTTGTTTGTGAAAATGAATTGAAAAAGTTAAAAATAGTGAAAAATGTA
>NW_024648178.1:0-432 GCF_008729295.1 Plectropomus leopardus
ATATTTTTTTTTTTTTTTTAAAGAAAACAAAAAGAAAAAAAACCCACTTAGTATTACTTCTTCTTTAGAGGTCATACCACATGATATCCAAAAGTGGCGACAACATACTGGCGAATAAAATGTTGGGCTTTTTTTTCTAAATTGGAGAGAGTAACAAACCTGCTAACTGCATACATGGCTATTTGGAAAATTGGTGTTAAATGCAACCTCATGTCTTCGAATGGATTTCGCCATAAAAGTCCAAAAGTGTTTTTTTTTTTTGTTGCTGGTCACATCATTTGATATTTCAGGGGTCAGCAGGTTCAACAAACTCTGAGTGTAACCCTGAACTCTGAGTTGATCTACTCTGAGATAGGAAACTCTGAGTTTCCGGTTCCAGAAGAGCTGATTTGAGTTGGTTTAATCAACTCGGAGTAGTTTCACCTGGAGTTA
>NW_024648179.1:0-222 GCF_008729295.1 Plectropomus leopardus
CCTCTCCAGCAGTGTGTGTGCGTGTCGTTGTGTTTCCGTTTGGGCCATCAGCGTTCGGTTTGTCTCCTCCTGCTGGTGGAGGCGGGTCAGTGCGTCCTGACGCTCCGTCTGCAGCCTGCTGAGCTCTGATTGGCTGCTGTCCAGCTCCCGCTGCAGATACTCCAGCTCCTCTGATCATCATCATCAACAACAACAGCAACATCAACATCAACATCAACAGCA
>NW_024648180.1:0-328 GCF_008729295.1 Plectropomus leopardus
AAGTGGCACAGGGAGCAGGAAGCTTGCAGACTAAAATTAACATTGTAATTTTAACAAAATAAAAGAGGAAATTAATCTAAAAACTGAAAACCATGAAATATACAACCAGTCCTGCACTTTTCTGACAATAATTATAGCTCCATAACGCATGGGTATACATTTATCAATACTAAACTGGTGTAGCTTTGTGGACAAAACAAAAACTTTTCATTATAAACCTTGTCATTTAAGTAATATGTGGCTGTCATATATGAATTGATTCACATATGTACTGAACATGCATAAGCCAAGACTGGTTACCTCTATTTTTCTGGTTTATTAATAAATT
>NW_024648181.1:0-219 GCF_008729295.1 Plectropomus leopardus
AAAAAAAAAAAAACACTTAGAAAAACGTGTGTGTGTCTGTACAACAGCTAAATAAGAAATAAATAAATCAAAAGCAGGACAAACAAATAAACATTCAGGCTATTTAAGTAAGTAAAGGGAGAGATAACGTTAGCAAACAAGTCGTCAACAACATCGCTGAGCGACGGGTCATTCATTCATTCATTCATTCAATAAAAAAAACAAATATACATATGCAGA
>NW_024648182.1:0-296 GCF_008729295.1 Plectropomus leopardus
TTGTCTGTGTTGAGGGTGAGGTTGTTGTCCTCACACCATGACACCAGACTGGCCACCTCCCTCCTGTAGGCCGCTTCGTCAACGCTAGTGATCCGTCCTATCACTGCGGTGTCGTCTGCAAACTTCAGGATGATGTTTTCCTTGTGGGAGGCGACGCAGTCATGAGTGAACAGGGTGTAAAGGATGGGCCTGAGGACACATCCTTGTGGGGTGCCAATGTTTGTTATAATGCTGGCTGAAGTCCTGTTACCGATTCTGACAGACTGGGGCCTGCCAGTCAGAAAGTCTAGGAGCCA
>NW_024648183.1:0-426 GCF_008729295.1 Plectropomus leopardus
TGATTTCAACAAAAGGGCAAGTGGACATCAGTGTGATTCAGTCACAAAAACTCAATTTTTCTCTTTTACTGTTTACTTTTTTAAACCAGTTTCAAAACAAATCTGTTTAAAGAATTTTCCAAAATCAAATTCATTCTAAATTAAGTTCTACATGTATTCTGCTTTTTCCCCCTAAATACTGAAACATATTTTTAGATAATTATCGAAGTTTTTTCACTTATTTTTTAAAAAAGAGACTTTTACAAATCATAATTTTATCACTATTTATTTTTAGTTGCCCTTGTTTTCTTGTTTTTCTTATGGTTTGCCTATAGCATATGTCAAGGTATTTTTTTTTAACTTTTCTTTCTTTTTGTTCTCCATTTACAACTTATATTGCTGCCTACTCTGGCCAGGATACTCTTAAAAAAGATTGTTTCATCTTTT
>NW_024648184.1:0-428 GCF_008729295.1 Plectropomus leopardus
CTCGAAATGACTTCGAATTTGATGACCAGTATTACTTGCAAACTTGTAGTACGGCAATGGGTAAAAAATTCACACCCTCGTACGCAAACATCTTCATGGCACATTGGGAAGAGTCTGCACTACCCAATCTCCACTAAAACCGCTTCACTACTACAGATTTCTAGACGATATTTGGGGCGTTTGGACTCACTCCAGAACAGAATTTAATCACTTTATCACATTACTGAACAACCACCATCCATCAGTCAAGGTGAAATATGTGGTGGATGACAATTCGCTCAAATTTTTGGACGTTGTAACTTTCAAAGGACAACGATTTGCAGAAACAGGACAATTGGACTCCAAAGTTTACTTTAAAGACACTGACACACATGCCCTGCTCTGGAAAAATAGTTTTCACCCACGACATACATATAAAGGTCTAATCC
>NW_024648185.1:0-3219 GCF_008729295.1 Plectropomus leopardus
GACAGACTTCATTAATAGATTTCCACTGCATTACACTTTTTAAACAAGGCAATTAATGTAGCTGTACACGTTTTTATTGATCTATTGAATCTTTGTGTGACCTGCTGTGATTTTCTGTGAGTCTCATGGGTGCGAATGCTTTTTCATGTTGTTGGAGCCCCAAACCGAGGGTAATTTTCTGTCACTATGTGATAGACAATAGAGCTTTTTGAACCTGAAATCTTGAATAAATGGGATCCTCCCCCGCCGCTTGGATACTGGGAAAAGGACAGGAGTCACATTAAATGGACTAATCGAGCTGTAACTGTAGCTCCACTAAACTGTGCATGTAAACGTGCTGATATCGGTTCAGATATCAAAGTTTTTATGCCTTAAAAATCTGACACTGAATCCAGTTTGGATGGTGCTCCCTCAGTTACCTGGCCGACATGTTGTTTTCTGGAAGAAGAGGGATCTCCAGGAGTTTTGTGCCACCCATCATTTTCTCCTGGCAGGATGTGGTAACCGTCTTCCCCGTCACGCGGTGCACCTGGTAGAAGGAATGAGGGCGAAGGTAGCGGTCGTCCGCGGTGCCGATGAACAGCAGCAGGCTGAGCGGCTGCTCGCTGTATCCGATCAACTGCAGACACAGATTCAAAGACACACATCAGATTGAACAGCCGCCAAACATCTCAACAGTAACGTCACGTAGACTTGCTGAAACTTGAGGAGGATGAAGTCTTTTGAAACACTAAAAAAGCTCCAGACACAATTAAAATGTAAAATGTGAAACCAAAGCGTGATATCTCAGACAGAATCAGTCCAATTTTGACTGAACCTAAAGTGAAGAGGATCGAAGCTCAACACAAACAGAAAAGTCAAAACAACAATGTGTGGTGTCGAGGGAAGCTACTCGTTGGATCTTTTTAACCCTTTGAAAACTGAGTAAACTGGCTTGAATTATTAGTATTATAGTATTATAGTATATTTTTTTAAATCAACAAGTTCAATTTTGATGCTATTTTATGCACTCACAAAAACAATTCCCAGTGTCAATCACTTTATTTTTTGTTGTCAATTAGAAAACGGTTGGGGGGCAGATTTGGACCTTGGACCATAAAGTCACTGTTTTACTTTGTCCTGCTCCTCTCCCTGCAGCCAGCAGTGTGACTTTCTGTTTCCTGTGTGAGTCAGCGGCTCTCACTGTGAGATTTTACACTTGTTGCTGCAGAAAGCTCATCTGGCTTCAGAGGCGGCCTGAGAATGTGACACCCAGAATAGACCCACCGGTGTCCGTTACATACGAGGCCTTCATCGAGCTTTACGTGCCTCAGCCTGCCTGCCAGGATCCAAGAACAAAACACAGCCTCAGTTGCTCTCTGATGCATCCCTGATGGATCACTGAATTGTCAGATATATCATATGAAAACAGGGGACGTGGGTAACATCTTTAACCCTTTGCAACCTGAGCATATTGACTGGATTTCTTTCAAAAACATGGATAGAAGGCAATGACAAACGAAAGAAGAAATGACCCAAAAGTCATCCAGAAATTAGAAGAAAAAAAAAAGAAAAGAAAATGACCTGAACATAAGTTTTTTAAATAATTTAGCTTTTTTCTTTTTCCCCTAAACATTATCCCTAGCTTTTAAAAATAGCTTTTTACAAATTTACAAATTTCTTGCAATTTGTTGAACCTTTCTTCCTTTTTTGCAAAGTTGCAAGCCTTGCCTTTTTTCAGTTGTTTTTATCTCTATTTTTTTTTTAGGAAAAACACCCAAATTTGCTCAAGGTTTGAGGTTTAAAATACTTGTGAAAGTCATTCGTTTCTTCTGAATAGATGATCTGTGAGTTTACCATAGTTTCCCTGAATGATCCATGGGCTGTAGAGCCACTATGAAGTGGTGAGACAAATCTGCCCCCCAGTCTGTGATCACTCCTTTAATACAGAACGGAGAGGCGACATAACGGCGCCATATTCCCGCCTTGAACAGGCAGCGTAACAGGAGATACTGACATTTAAAACCTCCTGCTCAGACAACTGAAGTCAGAATTAAACTGAACGTTAGAATAAAGTTACATGGAAATCTTGCACAGGGACAAAAATCGTGTAAATCTGGTACAGTTTCAGCTGAAGTCAAACTGAGCGTGTTGCTCAGTCGTGAGGACTTGCTTTGATGACAGGATGTCCCGTGGCAGCTGCCTTTATGGACCCTCTGCTGCCCTCCGTCTCATAATGCGCCCTGTGGTAGGCTTTGGGCTGCACCTCCACCTTCAGCTCACACTGGTCAAACTGGCTGGGCAGAGGCCAGTCCAGAGGAGGCGGAGACGAGGTCCTGGAGGCAGAGACAGCGGACACACAGTGAACTGCATGACAAAAATCCTATACACCTGGGATGCTCAACTCACTGCCTGCAGGCCAAGTCTGCCCCCCAACAGGGTGCCAAGTGGCCCCTTAATCATTTTATAATGTACAAAGAAAATAAAGTGATTGACAGTGTGAATAGCTTTTGTCCTTTTAGTCTCCATAAGGTGCCACAGTGCACAAAAAAGAACCAAAATAGAGCTTGTTGATAAGCTAAGACACTAATGTCCTAAAATCCTAGAAATGTCCTTATATCCTTAAAACGTCCTAAAATCTAACATACGTCCTAAAATCCTACAAACATCAAAAGATCAAAAAAATGTCCTTACATGTGTCCTAAAATTATACAAATGTCCTCAAATTCTCGAAAACCTTGAAGCGTTTTTAAAATCCAAAAAATGTCCAAAAATTATAAGAATGTTCTAAAATCTGAGAAATGTCCTAAAATCCTAGAAACATGTATGGGGCTGCTGCGCGTGGCCCCTGGCCTTCTGTCATTTTGCAAAAGTGGCCCCCAAGCAAAGCGAGTTGAGTGTCCCTGTAGCCTTCACTGGCTCACTAACTTACTGTCTCTGCGGTAGAAAGACACAAATACTGATGCTACATGACCCAAGAAAACAGAGACAAAGAACTGTGGTTTTCTCTTTTTTTCTCAAGGGGTAGAAAACCAAAAGAGCAGCAGCACTCACTGAAAACTTCACTTATGCAATATGGTCAAAAATGAAAAGACAGACGAGTTTCAGCTTTTTTTTTACTTTGAAAATGTGAAAAAAGGGCAGGAACAACATTGCCAGAATTGTTGTGCGAATTGCAAGAATTTAGTGGATTTGGAAATGTGGATTTTTTAAAAAAAGCTAGGGAATTATGTACAAAAA
>NW_024648186.1:0-236 GCF_008729295.1 Plectropomus leopardus
TTCCACATTACACCTTCCAGCTTCCAACTTCCACATTCCACCTTCCACCTTCCAACTTCCACATTCCACATTCCAACTTCGACAGTACACCTTCCATCTTCCAACTTCCACATTACACCTTCCAGCTTCCAACTTCCACATTACACCTTCCAGCTTCCTACTTCCACATTCCATATTCCAACTTCCAACTTCCACATTCCACCTTCCACCTTCCAACTTCCACATTCCACATTCCA
>NW_024648187.1:0-391 GCF_008729295.1 Plectropomus leopardus
GCCGTGGAAAAACTAAATATACCCTGAAAGTTTTGGAAAAGTCATGGGATTTTGTTTTACAAACCTGTTTATTAACACATGTTGAGAGAATTTGATGCTTTTTTCCAACCGAAAATAAATGTAGGTTTTTTTTATAGAATTTTTTGGTGATATTGAAGATGTGTTTACCTTAAAAATCCACTCCCCGGTCCCCCTAAAAATGACATTTTTAAGGAAAACATGTTTTTTTTTTTTTTTTAAATCACAAAAACATTTCAAAGAAAATATAAAACTAAAAGGCATGTTTTCTTTAAAAATACAAATATTTTAACTTGTATGCCCCTCCCCTAAAGCCAAAATCAAAATCACAGGTCCCTTACCAGTGCTTGAAAAAATATTTTACATGCCTCCC
>NW_024648188.1:0-425 GCF_008729295.1 Plectropomus leopardus
TAACAATGCCGCTGGCTCTGTCCGGCTATGTTCTCATCTCACATCAACCTGCCATGATCCAGATTGATGCAGGTATGCCAAAAGCACTGACAGAGGGAATGTATTTGAAAAGTTAACAATGAGAATGGACTGGGGTAGCCCCCTCTTTAAACACAGTGTCAAGCTATAAAATGGTAAAGACATCCACAACGGCTGAGCCTTTATATCCAGTTACAAAAATACATACTTACAGATCCTTTTAGAAGCAAAAAAAAATTACATGATTTAGTTTAGATATATTTACAAGTAACTTGTGTCATTATGTACCAGCCAACTGTGGACCCCTGTTGCTTTATACTACACAAGTGTGGACCTCTTTCGCCTGTAGAGTAGATCAGAAAATAAAATGCATTCCTGTGATTATAGAGAAACAAAACATATGTACA
>NW_024648189.1:0-204 GCF_008729295.1 Plectropomus leopardus
TGTCCCCAAAAACTCTGCTCCATATTTCCTGTTTAAATCCAAAGTCATGTCTGAGCCACAGGACGTTCAGATTGTCAGCCGCTCCCTCACATGGCAGAACCTCTGTTGCCCCAGCTGTCACTCCAAAACCTCTTCCTTGACCCACTCTCCTGCAGATGATGACAGATCTGTTCTTGTCATGTGTGACTCTGCCGTCGGTCCAAC
>NW_024648190.1:0-211 GCF_008729295.1 Plectropomus leopardus
TTCGTATCCAAACTCACGTTTGAGCCACAGGACGTCCTGATGGTCAGGCGCTCCCTCACATGGCAGATCCCCTGTTCCTCCAGGTGTCGCTGTATAATATCTTTCTCCATCCACGTGACTGCAGACGATGACGGTGGTGGTCTTGTCGTGTGTGACTCTGCCGTCGGTCCAACACTCCTCTCGGTACGGGCCGGAGTCTGAGTGGGTCAGG
>NW_024648191.1:0-308 GCF_008729295.1 Plectropomus leopardus
CAACAACAACAACAGCAACAGCAACAGCAACAACAGCGACAGCAACAACAGCAACAGCAACAGCAACAATAGCAACAGCAACAACAACAGCAACAGCAACAGCAACAACAGCAACAGCAACAGCAACAGCAACAACAGCGACAGCAACAACAGCAACAGCAACAGCAACAATAGCAACAGCAGCAACAACAGCAACAGCAACAACAACAACAACAGCAACAACAACAACAACAACAACAACAGCAACAACAGCAACAGCAACAGCAACAGCAACAACAGCAACAGCAACAACAGCAACAGCAACAACA
>NW_024648192.1:0-246 GCF_008729295.1 Plectropomus leopardus
TTTTTTCTGTTAAAGACAGTAAAAATAACAGGCCATTTTGAGATCATAAAACTAGTGTGTGAACAACAGGAAGCAGATATTTGGATAGCACATTTCAAAAAGGTTTGAATAATATTATATTTGTGACATTCTAACAATAATAAAATGTTATCCGTATAATTTCAAAACCCTGTTCTGTGTTAGTGAGACATAAGTTGTTGATCTGAAATTAGTTTATGAGAAGAAAATAATCATAAAAGAAGACTT
>NW_024648193.1:0-231 GCF_008729295.1 Plectropomus leopardus
GTCTCTGTTACTGTAGAATGTTTCTTAAGAATCTATTAACGTCATGTTGCAATCAAAGTTTTAACCTGTCGGAGTGTGAGTCCTTGTGGAGGCCATCTTGTGCTGGTGTTCAAAGAAGAAGCACGCCTGAACAATAGCTCTTTTATGTGCTGTAGGAGTAGGCGGATTCTCAGATGTGATTGGACAAAGGATGAGTGATGAAATGACAGGTAATTAAGACAAATACTCTGT
>NW_024648194.1:0-762 GCF_008729295.1 Plectropomus leopardus
GTGCCAGCAGGAGAAATTTACCTGAAGTTAACGTCACTGAAGGTAACCCTGCAGAGGTACCCCTGGAAGTTAGAAACTTTGGGGGGGGGGGGCATACGCGCCAGCTACAGTAGACTGAATAGGCGCCATCTGTGGTTCTGGTGGCTAGTTATTATACACCTATGTTGCCGAAATATTCACACAGGTGTGTGTGCTGCAGACTCCCAGATTGTAGATGTGTTTAAGTAGCAAGTTTGCTAATGTTAAGAACTACAAGCTCTTTTCCTATATCTATTAAGTTAAAAAAAATAAACGTGCAAAATGCCAAGAAAGAAAAATATTCTTAGAAATATTTTCCTTATTCAACAGACAAATACAACCAAACATCATCTCAATCCAATTTTCCTTTTTTATCAAACTAAGACTAGCGTTAGCTTAATTGCCTTGTTAAATGGATACTTTCCAGTATCCTTGCATCATGTCACCCACCAGCTGGTGCAGCACAGTGCATTCTGGTAGTTGTAGGTTTTCTACCTGTTAAACAAACATGAATGTTTCCCTGTTTTCTCTGCTCACGTAGTACCAATTTCAAAAGAATTTGTCTTTCTACTGCAGAGACAGATCAGTTTTGTGAGAAGACCATCTTTTCAGCAGTGAAATACTTCTTCAACTCATTGTAAAAAAACATTTCATTGAAATCTGAAAGAAACAAAACAAAACTCACTGTCTTGGATGGTCTTCTGACTGTCAGCTCTGGTTTGGTTGAAATAAACTCCTAATTCA
>NW_024648195.1:0-231 GCF_008729295.1 Plectropomus leopardus
ACCAAATGTGTCATTAATGTTTTCAGCTGCAAGTTTTATTTTAGTTGCCAGAACGTTCTTCTTAATGTTCAGCTAATATTCTCCAGAAACATCAGAACATGTTAAATCTTTTTGATTGTTAACATATCACATTACATTGTCATTCAGAGTTGCAGCTCAAACGTTACGTCTCAGTCAGCATTTATTTGATATAATCAACATTTTTTGGGCCGTAGGTAGATTTATTGGTCA
>NW_024648196.1:0-5210 GCF_008729295.1 Plectropomus leopardus
ATTCTTCTTCAAAGGAAATCCAACTTCCCTTGCATACAAATAAACCAAACTTTGCACATCGGTCCAGTCCCATGACAAACTTCCTCAGCTGCAAACACAAGCCAACAGTCCTGATGGTGGCGCTACAGCGACCAGCTTAATTTCAAAAGTTTGAAAATTCTCAACAAATCATTTGAACGCGCTGCAGCTTTGCAGCTTTCCCCAAAATGAATCATGGAGATGATAATAAGTTTCAGTTTTTTCAGCACAACGCTGCATGAAACTGATCACAGTTTGCATTAAAACAGTGAATCATTAGGGAATAAAGCGTCGTATTTATGAATACATAAAGTGAGTTAAATTTACTTTTGTGTGTGTGTGTGTGTGTGCGTGTGTGTGTGTGTGTGTGTGTAGGTGAATGATGTTCAGCTGTACGGTAAGTCTCGTCGGGAGGTTGTGTCCTTCCTCAAAGAGGTTCCTCCTCCGTTCACTCTGGTCTGCTGCCGACACCCGACCTCTGAGCTGGACCAAGAATCTGAATGTGAATCTGAACCTGCACCTGAACCGGTACTACGACCCGGACCTGGACCCGGACCAGTGAGACAGTCACAACCCAGTGTGGAGGAGGTGAGAGCAAAGTATTATTGAGAATATTTATCACAAATCATGTACAAAATCACATTCATACTGTGAAACGTCATCCAAACTTTATGAAATGATCTTAAAGCATTTTTAAAATGTTCCTCAAATATAGAACTTATTTTTCTTTGAGTTTGACAACAATTTGTGGATTTACTTGTGAAAACAAGATGTTTTCCTCTTATCTCGTTGTTTCAATGACTCGTAAAATTTTCTCAGACCTGTCTGCCAGCTGTCTCAGTTTAGTGTAAAATATGTGCGAACTCGACGTTTGAGCGAAGTTTGTGTTTGTTCAGATGGAGCTGAAGCTGTCGTCGATGCTCTGCAGTCAGACAGAGCTGAGAGGGAGCGTCACTGAGCAGCAACAGCCGGTCAGACAGGTAACCCTCTCAAAGCCACGCCGCCTGTGTGTGAAGTCACTGTGCATCGGGAAACCTGCTGCAGTATTTTTTGGCACTGTGTTACTTACAGTTTAGAACAGTAACACTGCCGGCGTGAGCAGTGCTGCTCGGCTGCGGCTCGGCTGCGGCTCGGCTGCTGCTCGGCGGCGGCTCGACTGTCCGTATGAACGCCGCACATGTACAAGCCGCAGCAGTTGGACGAGGTCACCGTCACGTGGTGTTCGCACGGGTAGTCTGGGGCATTTTTTTCCACTGTTTTTCTGCACACGCATGATGTCATGTACACAAACGGGACATTCGACTGTCAAGAAAGTGAAAAAACTTTGGTGAAAGTAGTTAATAAGCAAAATAAGTTATCAATATATACAAACAACATCTGTGAATATTTAGAGTTTTTAGTCAAACATTTAAATTTGAATTAAAAAGATACACATGCTTTAATGTAACTCCTAAAATTAACGTTATAGAATCAATTTGAGATTTTATTTTGAATTTGAAATAAATAAATTTGAAAAAAGACAATTACTGTCACAAGATGGATTGAGAGATGGAGGCAAACGGATAATTCTGACACGATTATTGCAGGATTTTTACTCACAAATTAATGCATTTATTAAGAAAATATATCATAAATATATTATAAGTATTACTACAATAATACAAGTTTCGTTTTTATTTAATATTTCAGTTTTGTATCAGAATTTCATCATCATTCTAGAAAATAGCAAAATAAGCGTGTGTGTATGAGGAGCAGGAGTGCAATCCAGCATGACGACAACAACAACGAGAATAACAACAACAACAACAACAACAGTCAATACAAGAGTCAAATCAAACTTTATTTGTGGAGCACAACCACAGTTAACAGAAATGCTAAGATGCAATACACCAAACACATAAAGACAAAAGCAAACAAGACACAATAAACACAATAAATAAAATGAATAATAATAATAATAATAAATAAAAGTAGGTCGCACATGCTGTAATGGGAACACTGTTAAAATGAACATTTCGGGATTAATTTGAGATTTTACTTTGGATGGGAGGATGGAGGAAAATGGATAACTGAATTTTTGGATATTTAAATTGTCATTTGAATCTTAAAATTGAATTTTTTTTAAGTCTGTTGTCATTTTTATGTGTCAGGAGCAGCGGGTATCTCCTGTAGAGGAGGTGCTGAAGGAGCAGAGGACTCCACACAGCCAGGAGGAGGAGGAGGAGGAGGAGGAGGAGGAGGAGGAGGAAGGGGAGCTGGCTCAGTGGTCTCCTGACGTTCAGGTGTTGGAGCTGCAGAAGGAGAGAGACAAAGGCCTCGGCTTCAGCATCCTCGATTACCAGGTAACAACACCTCCGTCCTCAACATCCTGTCCGTCCGTCTGTCTTTCTGTCCTGTTTTGTCTCCGTGTATGATGATGGTTTTACACATGATGTTTGATAAACGGCTGCACACGAGTCGCAGTTGTGACACAACAGATTTGGCATTTCAGTACAACTATTAGACTATTTGTTTTTTTTTTTTCTTTTTTACAAAGTTTTCAAAGTTTGAACGGGCTCAGCGGGACGAGCTCCTCCTCTGTGCCGCTGCAGCGTGTCCGCGGCTCTGTATCAAAGAGTAGTGAGAAAGTCAAGAGTGCTCACTCTGCAGTAAAATCTGAGGACCAAAAAGCCCCCAGCCTGCACAGCACGCTGACTACCAAAAACAAAGAAACGCTCAACTTAAAGCAGTCTGAGTGGACCGAGAGGTCTCCGACTGATGATGCGAATGTCCCTAATTTGATCAAATTTGTTTTTATTGTGATATTATAACACGTGAGTTCGACTCTGATGGAGAGCTGCCGTCACACAGAGATAATTACCGCTCTGTGGTGGTTTGACGGCGGAGGCGGATGAACGCGCGGTGAGGCCGGCGTGACTCGGCTCACGGTGAGGTTTCAGGGTGTAACGGAGGACAGCGGGACGGAGAGGAGTGACTCATGCCCTCACTGTTCTTCTTCTGTGGTGTCACACAGCTTCGGGTGTGTTTACAGAGTCTGCAGCAGAAACACGACACAGCGCTCGGTTCAGTCCGCTTTATTTTCACAGTCATCCTCGTGTGACGATGTGATTCGGCACCCGACAAAGACCGTCTAAAAGCCAACAAATAAAGAATAAATAAATAAAGAGACGTCGACCCCAACTGTCAGAAAAACAGCCGAAAATATCTGAAATTTTTCGATTAACACAACATGAAACTAGAAACAGGAGCAAGGATGCAAATGTTAACCTGCTGCTACTCAAAGTGCCAGAGCCAGAGTAAGTAAGCAAGCAAATAAGAAATGAAGTAAGTAAGTAATTAAATAGATACATTAGTGAGTAAACAAGTTAGTAACTGAATAAATAAGTAAGTAATTGATTAAGTAAGTAAGTAATTAGGTAAATGATTAAGTAAATAAGTAAGTAAATAAAATAAGCAAACAAGTTAGGAGTTAAGATTTTGGAAACACGTTGACTTTGTCTCTGATTATATAGAGACGTTTCGTTTATTTAGCCTGTTGTTTAGTTGCAACGGTCCAGAGTCCTGCAGGAGACCTGAGTTCAGTCAGATCCGTGCAGCGACTGACAGATTTCCTGCTCGGACCGCTCGCTGCCAGGGGAGCAGATTTGGGTAACCCGGCTCTGTGGAGTTTGTTTCCCCTCAGCTTCAGCGCTTTATCTTTAGGCACAGCTTCACCTCCAAGACCTCTGCCTCCTCCTCGTCTCCTCCCTCCTTCCTCCTTCCTCCTCCTGGGGGGCTGCAGGTTAACTCCCTGTTGCACATACATGATCTGCCCAGGAGGCCTGTGTGTGTGTGTGTGTGTGTGTGTGTGTGTGTGTGCGTGTGCGTGTGCGTGTGTGCGCACCTGAAATACCACCTCATGCGAGTGTAAAAACTTTGTTTTGCAATGAATGGGAGTTTTTCTTTCAAAATTGACACGTTTCCGTTAGGCGTATTTTGTATTCACAGCTTCAGTTTGCACAGTTTTCGGGTTATTCGAAACCTCTAGTGAGACGGCAGTTTGTTTTTTTTTCTTGTTTTTAATCTCCCGTTCCTCACTTCATTCAGTCTCTAAATGTTTAACACTGCACAGCCAATCAGGAGTCACCTCTCAGTGCCTCACTTCATACATGATGACATCACCAATGTGTGTGCGTGTGTGTGTGTGTGTGTGTGTGTGTGCGTGTGCGTGCGTGCGTGCGTGTGTGTGTGTGTGTCATGGCTGGTCAGATTTAGACAAAGCAGCCTCTGTTCAGAGACCAGCTGGAACCAACATACACACAACACGCACACATACACACACACACACACACACACACACGTTTGTTCTCCTCCACTTGTGAGGACCCTTAAACCAACAGTCCAACAAACCGTCCTCACTTTCACAGTTCATCTGCATATTATCAAATGTTTCTCACACAGAATTAGAAACATAAAATCTCTTGACTTGTTAGAAACGTCCTCACTGTCTGAGATTTTTCCATTTCTGAAAAAAGTCTATAATTTTCTCACTTTACATTAATCAGTTGACATGGACTTTTTTATGAGGCTTATCCGGGTTACGACAATATTCAGGAACATGTCGCACAAAAATTATAATTGTAATCATTTACCAGTACTCAGAAAAAAGTGTAATTAAATGACAGTTAGAGTTGCATCTGAATATCTTCAGTTTGGTTAAAAGCTTAAAGGTAAAATAAAACTTTCATACTGTTGCTTTGCATCTTTTCACTGAGCAGGAAGGACTTTGATTCGTCTCAAAGGCTTTTCGGACTCTCGTTGTCCAAAAGAAGTCCAACATTTATACACGTGTGTTTTTAGGTCATTTCAACCTTTTTGCCCAAATTTGACCATTTGTTTAAAGTGTAATCAGTTACTAACAGTACTAAAAACAGTTCCAGTATTTATTACATTTTCAACAGAACCCAACACTTGGAGAACATTTGCAAAAGCAATTTATAAGTAATAAAATAATTAATTTTCACTTTCTGAAAATGTCCGCAGATTGAAAAACAGTCCTCACTTTTTATCCCTTTAAGACCAGAAGAGATTTAATTTTAATTTATGTCAAAAACACTGGAAGACGTTACGAGTTACGAGAAAATTATCTTGAATTCAGCACCGAAAAAAAAGAAAAAAAACAGCATTATTTTTTACATATAGTTTAAAAAAGG
>NW_024648197.1:0-274 GCF_008729295.1 Plectropomus leopardus
GACTGCTTCGGTGGCTGATCCAGCAGAAAAGGTAAGGCAGTGTCAGTCGAAGTTTCAAAGCCCTTTAGGATGATTTTAAAAATACCACAACCTTGATCAATATTAGTGATAACATGCAGGCCCAGAGTCGACATTTCACCAACCTATTTGTCTAGTCACATCAAGCATACGACTTTGCAAGATAGGACTAGCATCACTCACGACAAAAAAAAAAAAAAAAAAAAAGATGTGAGTGAAGATGACCTGAAGTCCCTTGCTTAATTAAATAAAAATA
>NW_024648198.1:0-219 GCF_008729295.1 Plectropomus leopardus
CCTCTTCAGCAGCTGCAGTCGGTTCCTGCTGTAACAGCTCAGAGTCTCTGCAGTCTGACTGAGGGAGGTTTTTGTACGACCAAAAATCACTGTGTGAACACCCAAGCACTGTTTATAGAGTGTAGACTCTGACAGTAATAATCTGCTGCGTCTTCAGTCTGAACTCCACTGGTGGTCAAAGTGAAGTCAGAGCTGCTTCCACTGCCACTAAACCGAGCT
>NW_024648199.1:0-328 GCF_008729295.1 Plectropomus leopardus
TTCTCTTGCAATCTCTCCTCCCATCTTTGTCCTTCGTCTTCTCTCCTCCTCCTCCTCCCTCGCTCCAAGCAGATAGCATCCCCCTCTCTATGAAACAGCTCCTCCTCTGTTGGCCCTTTTATGATGACATTGCCAAAAAAAAGTCAAATAAAATGTCACGTCATCAAGTCATTATAATCAATTTAGTGACGCATACCTAGTCTGTTATCAGTTTGGAAATTTTGTTACAGTATGCATCTCTTCATATACTAAATTAAATGAAACGTTATAAAAATAAAAAGTAATGCAAACAATTGTATCTCTTTAATTTTTGCATTTCTATTTTGTT
>NW_024648200.1:0-470 GCF_008729295.1 Plectropomus leopardus
ATTGCAGAAATTAATGATAGTAAAAGATAGTAGCAGATAGTAAAAAAAATCATACTCAAAGTGATTCGGATGAAGTCTTTGGAGGGTATGACTCTGCAGTGAGGCGGATACTGGCTAAAGCAGAAAAAAGAGGAACTAAGACAGGAAAATGGATCCAGGATAGGACAGCACAACTGAGAGTGAGAATGGAGGCAGTGACTCTGAGGATCAGCGGTTCATAAAGATTATGATTTCAGCTCAAGGACAGGGACGATCACGTATGGTGCAGATGACACCTGAGGCAGTTTTCAGTGCGAGGTTGGACTAAGACCCCATGAGAGAGGAAATGATGAAACAGGTTGCAGAGTGTCTGTGGTTACAGCCTCCAGTGTCATTGGTGAAGCACTGAAGATGTCTCACCGTAGGTTGTTTGCCAGACTGCTTTGGCAGCAGAGTGGAGTCAGACACTGATATACAAGAAAAAGACAAAA
>NW_024648201.1:0-428 GCF_008729295.1 Plectropomus leopardus
TACTGAACTAAACTCTGACGGTTTGTTTTTCTGCCGTTATTCAGATCCAGCTAACGGTTCACTCTGCTAACCGAGATCACCGTCACACCGGCGGAAGTACACACTAACACTTCCAGGGCGGCCTTCAAAATAAAATAGGGACGCTATCAAAGTCCTAAAATGCTAGACATATCCTAAAAAACTAGAAACATGTCTGGGGCTGTTGCTACTGGCAATTGGCCCCCTGTCATTTTGCAAATGTGCCTCCAAGCAAAGCAGGTAGAGTATCCCGGTCTGATCATTTTCCAGAGAGTTTAAACCTGACTGAGGTTCTCTGGTCTCCCTCCAATCATCACTGTCCTCAGTCTCAGGTTCAGAAGAGTCTCCAGTCTTGTCCTCAGTCTCTGGTTGTAAATGTGTATCTGGATGTGAGTCCCTGTCTGGTTCTG
>NW_024648202.1:0-245 GCF_008729295.1 Plectropomus leopardus
AAAAAAAAAACCTCAAAATTATTTTAAACAAAGAAAACAATACATAAAGTCAAAATTATAAAAAAGCAAAAAAGAGGAAAAAAAAGCAAAAAAGAGGAAAAAACAGCCAAAAAAATTAATAAAAAAACCCCACACACATTCTAAAACTCAAAATTCTAAAAAGACTTAAATGTAATAGTTGGCAATCAATTTTCTTTGAATTGACCGATTGATTAAACAACCAACTGTTAACCAACTGTGATTTA
>NW_024648203.1:0-404 GCF_008729295.1 Plectropomus leopardus
GATATCTGGCATCCTGTGTATTATATTTTGTGGTATGTAATTGTAAAGTGTAACTTTATTTCTTTCACAAAGCAGTCACACAACTGCAAAATAGGAGAAAATAAACAAGATAGGAATTTTAACATGATTAATTCTAACAAAATGGAACAGCAAAAAATAACAAAATTCAATATAACCAAAAAAGAAACAATTTTTTTAAAGATCTTGTTTGTACACATGATGAATTTGCATATTTGATTCTTCGACTCCACCTCACGTAGTTGCACCTTTGTTTTTCAATAAACTGTAAGTAGTTTGTTATACAAGGGGTTTTTTTTATTTTAGTATTGTATTTAATTATATTCTTAAATTTTGCAATCCATGAGTATTCTGCAAAGTTTTTTTAAACATACACAGTAGTTAAG
>NW_024648204.1:0-265 GCF_008729295.1 Plectropomus leopardus
TCAGGAAACAGAAAACAGCCAAAAAGTCCCACTTTGGCTTTTCACTCCCCCTCTCAACACACACATCACACACACACAGCACACACACACACACACACACACACACACTGAACACAACATAAATACTCACTATAGTGTTTGCTCAGTACAGTTTGAATTTAACAGATTTTAAGAATAAACTCCAAACATCAGTTCCACCAGAATTATGATCTCTGAGATCAGCCTGCAGAAGTGAAAAGTTAAAGTGCTCATGATATAAAAACTC
>NW_024648205.1:0-300 GCF_008729295.1 Plectropomus leopardus
TGTCCAGTGTGACACCACCTGGAGTTCACAAGCACGGCAAGCCCCCCTCCTTTCTTCTTACCGGTCGAGGTGGTGTCTCTGTCCACTCGGACTGTGTGGAAGCCAGGGATGGTCACGTTGGAGTCCGGGATCTGGTCGTGCAGCCAGGTCTCGGTGGAACACATGATGCTGCACTCTCTGTACTCCCTCTGCGTCCTGGCGAGCGCTTCCAGTTCGTCCGTTTTGTTAGCCAAGGACCGTACGTTCCCAGTGATGACTGCAGGGATGCAGGGTTTAAACTTCCTCTTCTTCATCTTTCGT
>NW_024648206.1:0-224 GCF_008729295.1 Plectropomus leopardus
TCGGCAAATAATAAGGACGAAGTCCGACGGCAATGAGCTCGATGTCCGGGCTGCAGACACGCTCTTTGACAGAGATGTGTCCAGTGTGACACCACCTGGAGTTCACAAGCACGGCAAGCCCCCCTCCTTTCTTCTTACCGGTCGAGGTGGTGTCTCTGTCCGCTCGGACTGTGTGGGAGCCAGGGATGGTCACGTTGGAGTCCGGGATCTGGTCGTGCAGCCAG
>NW_024648207.1:0-4678 GCF_008729295.1 Plectropomus leopardus
AAATATATTTATTTTTGACTTCTTTTTCTTTTGTTTTCTATTGTTTAGGTGATTTTGTAAATGAACATGTGTTCAATAAAGAAAGTTAAAAAAACTAAACCCCACCCCTTTCACTACAACCAGCCAATCACAGGCTCGGTAGCTTCGGTATTTATACTGCGTCATTTCCTCCCAGCGCCCTCTTTTTCACCGTGTGGTCAGATTTCCATACGGCGTTGTTTCGTGGTGAGTTTTTAACTCTAATATTTTGGTCATAATCCTTTAAAATACACCGAAAACACGTGAAATAGGGAGTCTGTCCACTAAACTCCTCACAGAGCAGCAGTTTTTCTACCTGTTGAGTCTTTATCGTGTCAAAATATCTCAAAGTAGATCGTGCTAGCTTCCGTAGCTAACTTGCTAGCATGTGACACGCGCTCATCTCGCAGCGTTTCCCCCTCGCGCCTGACTGCAAATATTTATCATAATAATAGTTTACCGACATTAAATACAAAATTTCCCTCCGAGTTGTTATTATATGATAATGTTGGTGAACACTTATTTTCCATCGTGATTTTAGATTTAAAGGCCGGTAACCCGTCAGTTAGCCTTTAGCTATTAACGCTAATCCTCCTAAAACTTTCAGGTTTAGGAGAAATAAATTCAACATAAAGGCGTGATATTTGAATACTTTGTAATGCATTATTAAATCAGAATTACTGTGAACTGTTTGCACATGTTGGTCAGACATAACGACACAGTCCTGTCAGGATAATGAGACCAGTGAAGTTATCAGATCAGTTATCTGTTATAGTTAATACTGTACTGTTATTCTTAATATGAGAAAATGTTTTGTAAAATACTGATATTCAATATTGCTAAATTAAATGACAATTAAAGGGTAATTTCAAAAAGGCAATATCATGATAATGACAACTTATTGGTTAGTAGTGTAAAATGATTTTTATGTGAAGATTTATTTTATTTTGTAGTTATTAGATAAACCACTATTCTCTGATTTACGTAGACGAATTATGAAATTAATGGCAAATGTAGACATAACCAAATCTGCGCTATGTAACCTGTTGACTGTAAACCCTGCACCATTGCACTGTTTGTCTTAATGTCTTTTTTTGCTCTAATAGGCTTTTTCGTAGATATTTATATCTGTACATTGTCATCAGTGTTCAAAGGAAGTGAAGTTTGTGCAAACAATTATGTGACAAATTGTTAATGTTTTAATGTTAATACTTCAATATTTTTAACGTGGACTCTTGGAGGGTTAGCCAGTCAGCTAAAAGCGTTCCCAATAAAAATCGAATTGTGTAGCTTCGTCTAGCTCTTACTTCTGTCTATACAAGTGCACTGAGTATAAAAAACTTAAGTCATCTTACTTTAATGTGCATAAACTTATTTGACCAGTGAAGCTGATTCTGGTTTATTCTTTTTTCCAGCTCTCCCATCACTCGTAACGCAGGGAAAGCGGTCACGATGTCCGGAGGTCTGGATGTCCTTCAAATGAAGGAGGAGGATGTGCTGAAGTTCCTGGCTGCAGGGACCCATCTGGGAGGCACCAACCTGGACTTCCAGATGGAGCAGTACGTCTACAAGAGAAAAAGCGACGGTGAGCGGTGCCTCAAGTTATTTTCTGTGACACAATGTTGAAACATAAACTAAGCACCAAGTCATTTTTTAGGGCTCTCTGCACCATAGTGATACTCTTACAAGTTATAAATTAGGGATCAGCTAACTGGCCTAGATGGTTATTGGAGTCAATATTTGGCATTTTGCCAATTATCTGTATTGGTGTTTTATTTTAATGATTGCCGATATAATTAAACAAGAAAGGAAAGCAAAGAAACCTCAGCATGGGGGGAACTTTTACTTTGTAAAAAGTGATCCAACTCATGGACACCAATTTTATTTTCACTTGACTATAAAAAAAAAAGTTGCTGGGAACTTGCTGTATATGGTGTTGAAAGTTTCAGTTTTGAGTAAACATTTGCTAAAGGCAAAACAAAGTTTTATATTCTAAATATTGAGAGGTTTTCTTTTTTATTGTAAATGCATATCTGTTCCAAATTTTGGTTAATCATCGTCTGTCGACCCCTAATGTCAATAACTGTCTCTTCTGCTGTCGTTCTCTCTCAATCATCAGGTGTGTACATTATCAACCTGAAGAAGACCTGGGAGAAGCTGCTGCTCGCTGCCAGAGCCATCGTTGCCATCGAGAACCCAGGCGATGTGTGCGTCATCTCCTCCAGGAACACTGGACAGGTAAACACGCTGTGATCGCCTCTGGACATTATTATTATTAATTATTATTATTATTATTATTATTATTATCATCATTATTATTATTATTATTAAATAATGACACGCACACTGTTAAAGCCGGGCACTGACGTCAGTGTTCAGGTGTCGGAAGTGTGCAAGAGTGAGCGGGCCGGGTTTTCGCTAACACCATGAGGACGGCTGTCCCATGACTGGGGTTTGATAGTGACCTGAGCCACAGTTCAATTCATCAAATTAAAATAATCAGATGAATTCAGCTGGAATCCTGAGTCTGAATTGCTTTTTTCTGGTCTTTTTAGAGAGCGGTCCTGAAGTTCGCCTCTGCCACCGGCGCCACCACCTTCCACGGTCGCTTCACCCCCGGTACCTTCACCAATCAGATCCAGGCAGCTTTCAGGGAGCCTCGTCTCCTGATCGTGACAGACCCTCGTGCTGACCATCAGCCGCTGACTGAGGCTTCCTACGTCAACATCCCGACCATCGCCCTGTGCAACACCGACTCCCCGCTGAGATACGTCGACATCTCCATCCCCTGCAACAACAAGGTGAGGCCAAACGACGAAAAGAATCAGATCGCGTATTTACAAAATGTTTTTTGGTGATACTTAAGTAAATTCTTATGGAGAATGAAGAAAGACATAAGTATCAATACACTCATAAATATTGTAATTATATACTAAAATAAACACATAGACAAATAAAATAATGAAAAGATGCTGAAATAGAGATGGAAACATTAAAAAAATAATTGCAGGGGTTAGAACCTCCAACCTCATTAAAATACGAGAAAAGAATACAAAAATGCATCTGTACAAAAATGAAGAAATAGATTTACATGAATTTATCATTTAATTCAATATTTCTTTATATATTTTTTTCATTTCTGTATGCAAACATTTATTCCATTTTTTCTTACTTATTCCTATATATTTATACATTTATTTCCCTAATTATGTAATTATGGCAGTATTCTTGCATTTATGTATTTTAATGCATTTCTTTATATTTATAAATGTATTTCTTTTTCTTTCATATTTATTTTTGTACGTTTTTTAATTATTCCCACTTATTTATAAATGTATTTCCTTAGTTATTATTTTATTCATACATTTATTTATTGCATTTTTAATGTATTCTTATATATTGATACATTAATTTATTTCCTTAATTATTTAGTAAGGCCTGCATTCATACATTTATTTATTTCCCTGTTTTTAATTTTTTTTTTTTACTTTTTTTTTTTTACATATATCATTTAATTTTCCTTCATAATATAGTTATTCTTGTGATAATTTATACACATCTGTATTTAGTCATTTTTCCTTGCACACCGTTAGAGCCCGGCGCCGTCCTGTCTGTGCAGCGCGGGGTGTAGGACGTGTGCTAAATTAAAATGCTCGGCCTTTTACGTCTTTCTCTGAACCACACAGGGATGGAAGTGAAGGTCTTGCCACAAAACGCCTCTGTGACCATTATAAACGAAGTGAAATTTATTTTCCACGGCTCATCATTTTTAGGGTCACCACTCTGTGGGTCTGATGTGGTGGATGTTGGCCAGGGAGGTTCTCCGGATGAGGGGAACCATCTCCAGGGAGCACCCATGGGAGGTCATGCCCGATCTGTACTTCTACAGGGATCCCGAAGAGGTAAAACTCGTACAATGCATCTATAAAAAAAAACCCCATTTCCTTATATAATGATCACATGAGTTTATTTGCACACACTGATGGCACCTTTTTTAAAAAATGCAGATTGAGAAGGAGGAGCAGGCTGCAGCTGAGAAGGCTGTTGGAAAGGAGGAGTTCCAGGGTGAATGGAGCGCTCCTGCCGCTGAGTTCGCTCAGACCGAGGTCGCCGACTGGTCCGAGGGCGTCGCCGTGCCGTCTGTGCCCATCCAACAGTTCCCCGCTGGTAAGAGACCACATTGATTCACCAAACTTCACCGAAACTGCTGTTTAATGTTTGACACTAACTGTTTGATTTCTTTGTTGCAGCTGCTCCGGCTGTAAAGACAGGTGAAGTATTTTCCTGTGACTTTATACAAAAAATTCAAATACAGCGAACATGTAAAAGTGTTCATTTAAAATTCTTCTTGTTTAAATATCTTTATTTTTTCATTTTTCCCCACCTGCAGAGGACTGGAGCACTCAGCCTGCCACAGAGGACTGGTCCACCGCTCCCACTGCGCAGGCCTCTGACTGGGGTGGTGCTACTTCAGACTGGTCTTAAATCTTTGAACATGGCAACAATAAATCGGTGTTTTCACACTTTGACTTTGTTTTTCTGTTGATTCATTTGACTTTCACCGAAGGTCGCCGTTAGCTGCAATTTTTATCTCAACATAAAGTGCAGCTGAAGGAAATGTTTCAATAAAATAAAACCGGCAGAACTTGAGACTCTTATA
>NW_024648208.1:0-221 GCF_008729295.1 Plectropomus leopardus
TCAATATTTGCCAAGAGGGGACCTAAATGTGTGTGTGAATATCCATACTCAGCTCTGTCCCTGCTGGTTGGAGCAGGTATTTGAACGACCTCTTCACACACATCATTTTTAACACTCCTCTTCAGGGTGAACGGCTTGCAGTCCCCAGCAGCCTTTCAGACTGTAGATGGGCCGTTAAACAGCCTTCAGTAACGTTAATGTGGATGACATGGAGGTCATAG
>NW_024648209.1:0-219 GCF_008729295.1 Plectropomus leopardus
CATATTATACATACACAACCTAATCCGTCCTTACATTTGCAACATTACCAACCGCAGTCATGCTCTCACATCCCATCAGATATTGTGTGTTGTGCTGCGGTTCTTTGCAAATGGCAGTTTCTTGTATAATGTCGGAGATGCAGAGCATTTAAGCAAGGCAACTGTATGAAGGGCGGTCAGAAAAGTGTGCCTGGCCCTGAAACGACTTCTACACATCTT
>NW_024648210.1:0-261 GCF_008729295.1 Plectropomus leopardus
CATCGGCAAATTTTACGATGATGTTGGTACTGTGGGTCGGACTGCAGTCGTAGGTGTAGAGACAGTACAGGAGGGGGCTCAGCACGCAGCCTTGTGGTGAACCAGTGCTCAGGGTCCGGGTGGAGGAGAGATGGGGGCCAAGTCTCACAGTCTGGGGTCTGTCGGTCATAAAGTCTTTGATCCAGCTGCATGTGAGGGGAGGGAGGCCCAGGATGGTCAGTTTGGTGGTCAGAATGTCCGGGATTATTGTGTTGAATGCCG
>NW_024648211.1:0-497 GCF_008729295.1 Plectropomus leopardus
CGGCCACCATTGACTTTTGAGCATCAGAGTACTCTTTAGTTGCCGTCTCATAGACTCTGTGTGCCATCTGGCTGGTCACTGGTGTGAGGTTGTACCTTTTGTGCAACCGGTGCAGGTCATTGGAGGCACGGTGGATCTGCCTCCCTGCAGTGGAAATGAAGAATCTCTCTTCTCCATCCATCTCATCCTCCACATCCCTCTTGCGTTTCCTGGTGCCTCTCTGGAGCTCTGACAGGGCGAATGAGGCCACTTGCTGTGCTGCTTTCATGTGCTCCTTTACCCCAATGATGTAGTGTGATTCGCATCTTCTCCTGGAAAGCCACTCCCTGACCTGTAAAAATATGAGGATATCAAATTAATTAGTAGTGTTAATGACTAAAATATCAGGGGGAAATTTGCCAATGCAGACCAAAATAATACGGAAACACTCACGGTCATGTGCTCCACCACGCCCGGTCGTTGGAGGTGTCGCAAGATCACAACAGCTGAGAGGTAGT
>NW_024648212.1:0-378 GCF_008729295.1 Plectropomus leopardus
AGGGTTAGGGTTAGGGTTAGGGTTAGGGTTACCAAAACCGTCGCTGTAGGACCTCCCTGGTGCGAGTGATCCCCGGGTGACAGGTGAGGCGCGAGGCGTGGGCCCACTGGAGAACCTCCGACCTGAACTCATCTGGAACGAACAGGCGGTTCTGTGGGCAGGAGCTGGGACCTGGCTGCTCCTCCAATGCTGACAGGATGCGCTCTTCAATGTCCCAGGTGAGGGCAGCCAGGAGACGGGGAGCAGGGAGAATGTTGTCAGGACGGGATGTGGCCTCCTCCTCCTCCAGGAACTGGCGGGACAGAGCGTCGGGCTTGACATTGCGGGAACTGGGTCGATAGGAGAGGGTGAAGGAGAAGCGGGAAAAGAACAGAGCCC
>NW_024648213.1:0-374 GCF_008729295.1 Plectropomus leopardus
GTTTCCTGCCGGGATACGACATTAAAAAGCAATTGTTTTTTATCAAGGCAACATTGCATTTCTTGCCAGGATAGTGTCATGAAAAGAGGCAGTTTTTGACAGAGACATCGCTGTATTTCCTGCCGTATGGCCCCCCAAAACTGGGTTCTGGGTTACTGCTAGTCCGTGGCACAAACGGCCTCAGGAACCCCACGTTAGCAATATGTTATTGTCAGGTTGTTCATAGTTTGCTCGCTAGTAACTACAAACATTTCTGTGTACAAAAAGCAGTATTTTTTTTTTTTTTCCAACCCACCTTTGCTTTTTTAAAGGGGACGGGCCCTGAGGGGGGTTTTTTTTTCCCCAAACAAGCCCCGTGAAAGGGGAGTGAAAGG
>NW_024648214.1:0-230 GCF_008729295.1 Plectropomus leopardus
GCCGGCAGGTCATCACGCCGTCGTCCAGCGGTCCGGGCAGCAACCAGCTGCAGCTCGTCATCGTCAAAACCTACCTGAACGAGAACGGCTACGCCGTGTCGGGGAAGTGCGACCGCACCTGCAGCACCCTCATCCCCTTCCTCATCTTCCTCTTCATCGTCACGCTCATCACCGCCTGCGCCCAGCCCTCCGCCATCATCGTCACCCTCAGGTACGACCCTCTAACCAGC
>NW_024648215.1:0-341 GCF_008729295.1 Plectropomus leopardus
ATACAATATAAATATCTCTTGGATAGATAGACCAAATATTTATAACACTTTGTTAACTATTAATAGTTGGTTTGAAAACTGTTTATAAACATTGTTTGGATGGTTTCTATAAAGTTGCAACTGCTAATGGTAATAAACTGTTAAACTGTTAACAAATACCATGTAGCAGATCTTGAAATACTATTTGGAAGACCATTATGAAGTTGCAGTTGCTATTTAAATCTTTTGAGTCACTTAATAAATAATGTCTTTCTAAGCACTTTGTAAGGTATACATACATGTTTGCCCTTCATAAAATTTTTAATAGGTTACAAAAGTTGCAAAACAACAATAACCCACTA
>NW_024648216.1:0-408 GCF_008729295.1 Plectropomus leopardus
CTTTTTTTTAATGAAATACTATTCTACGACTTTTTCATAACTTATTTGTGACTTTCTATGCTAGACTTATACTAGACTAGACTTTTTTATTATATGTGTACTTTTATTATATATGTGACTTGTTAGTTTTTATGACATACTACACTCTTTTCAATGACATATTATACTATGACTTTTTTAAATTTTTTTTTATGACACACTATGCGATGGCCTGTCATACTATACAGTGACATTTTTATGTTATGTTTTGCCACACACTGTGTCAGGATAGGATAAAGGGTTTTGCGAGACAGCTGGAATCTCTTGTCAGCCTTTTACATCTGTTAGTAAGTGTTAACCCTGCTCACCTTGGCCTTACTTACTATTTTATACTGTTTTTATACAAGTAAAAATTGGGACGGTGCATTT
>NW_024648217.1:0-340 GCF_008729295.1 Plectropomus leopardus
TTGACGAAAGATATTTGGAGATATTGTATTTACTTTCATGTTCAAGAACTGTAGAACATTTTTTTATTACAGCACCAGAGTTTTCATGTGTTGGGTAATGGTAATTGTGAGCTGGCAATAGGTTTATGGAGAAATTTGTGAAATGGAAAATATGGTTGAAGGACAAATATGTGTAGAAATTAACAATGCAACAGTACTTGTTATGCAGCACCACTACCCTTCCAAGTCCCAGTGAAGTCTTTCAGATATTTGTTATGGGAGTTTTATAAAAGTTTGTTAACACAAAGCCTAAAAGACCCTGAACAAGCAGCGTCCTACTATGTAGAAAAATATACTCTAC
>NW_024648218.1:0-4911 GCF_008729295.1 Plectropomus leopardus
GGACACAGAGGGACACAGAGGGACACAGAGAGACACAGACGGACACAGAGGGACACAGACGGACACAGAGGGACACAGACGGACACAGATGGAGGAGAGAGGAGGAGGAGTTGAAAACAAAGACTTTTATTGCAGCTTCAGCTGAAAATAAAAACTCAACAGGAGCTTTTAAGCTGAAAGGTCAGGACCTTCAAATTAAAAGTTTACTGCCAAGCTGAAACAAAGAGACGATTCGGAGGACACAAAACACCAGAAGAAGAACAAGAAGGGGAAGGAGAAGAGGAAGAAGAAGAAGAATTGGCTCTAAAACCGTGAAGATGCTGCGTCCTCCTCACATTTTAATTTAAACTTTAATTTAAACTTTATTTTTTTACAAAATAAAACTAAAAAATGAATAATTCGCCAAAAAATAAAATGGAAGATAACAAAAACAAATAAATAAAATGCCATTTAAATTAAACATTAAAAAAACACACAAAAAATAAATTAAATGTAATGCATTGCATATGTAATGACATAAAAATGAGAATAAAATAAAATAATTTACTAAAAATATATGCGCACACACACACACACACACACACACACACACACACACACACACACACCATCGGAGTGAGTCTCATTCAGAAAACAGTCGGTAACTCCGTTAAAAAAACCTGCAGATTTAAGGAATATTTCCTCATTCACAAAAGTTACCGCGTCGCGACAAATAAATCAACATATCCAACAATAACCACGACTGCCTCTTAAATTCGGCTCACATGCCATTACCATGTTCATAAGTGTAACTTTTATGGGTCTGTTCAAAGAACAAGATTTACATCCTGGTAAATCCGCCGCCGCGTGCGGTTTGACGGAGCATAAACCACTTCTTACAAACTGAGGTGAGCTGAAATGAAGCGATGTTTGGTGGAGCTGCTGTACGCCGAATACACCGCAGGACGTTAATGCTCACTGAGGACGAAGAATAACTTTATTCTAAAAGTATTTATGTTTGTCACAACGTCAAAACTTCAGAAATGACACATTTTTACATGGAGTCTGCCCCTCCCCCTTTTTGAGTTTTTGTTACTTTACTTGCACACTTTTTTGAAAATATTCTCCATAAAGAACATCATGAACTAAAAAAAAAAAAAAAAAAAAAAAAAAAAAAAAAAAAAAAGTGTGCAAGTTAAGTATCTAAATGTTATTATTATTCAAACTATCACAAAGCCCTAAAATGTGAAAACTTTATAACACAGCTGTTTAAGCTTGATGACAAACATGCTGCAGCCTCATACATACATATATAAAACACATACAAAACATACAGCAGGTCCGGTTTTATGGCTGGGGTTGAAGGATGTAAAAAGAGCATTAATCCCAGCAGAGATTAGACTGGGATGCCGCGCTGTGTGGGGGGAAGACCAGTATGCCGAACTCACCAGAGGACGTTATTGATTACTGATCACATGTAATAATCTCCCTGCTGGTGCACGTGCGGCCGCCTGACGGTAAAAACTTTAGAATTTGCGCATTTTGTACACGGAGTCTGGTTTAGGGCACCGAGCAGCGGAGCGGAGCAGTTAACGTGCGAAGAGCGGAGCGCCGCAACCAAACTACGGTCACTTTTTTACCGATTAAAGAGCAGACGCACTTACGGCTCCGACGGGAGGCTCCGAGGAGCTTAATCCGGTTTGATCCGGGTCCTGTGGGGGGTCAGGGTCCACTGTCTCTCCGGAGGACTGAGAGAGGGCTCGTGCTCGCGCAGTTTAAGAAGCAGCCGAAGAAGAAACGCCCCCGGCCCCGCAGCTCTGCGGTGATTTATTGCGGTTCAGCTACGGGACAAAACAAGCGGAGGACAAAGGAGGAGGACAAACAGGGACAGACAGGAGGATGATAAACAGGAGACACAGGAGGATACAGGGCCAGGAGGACAAATGGGGGACACAGGGACAGACAGGAGGAGGACAAACATACAGTGACTAAAACACTCTGAGCCTGTCAGTAAAACACTGTCAGTGAGCCTGTCAGTGACTAAAACACTCTGAGCCTGTCAGTGAGTAAAACACTGTCAGTGAGTATAACACTGTCAGTGACTAAAACACTGTCATTGAGCCTGTCAGTGAGTAAATCACTGTCAGTGACTAAAACACTGTCAGTGAGCCTGTCAGTGACTAAAACACTGTCATTGAGCCTGTCAGTGAGTAAATCACTGTCAGTGACTAAAACACTGTCAGTGAGCCTGTCAGTGACTAAAACACTGTCAGTGACTAAAACACTGTCATTGAGCCTGTCAGTGAGTAAATCACTGTCAGTGAGTAAAACACTGTCAGTGAGTATAACACTGTCAGTGACTAAAACACTGTCATTGAGCCTGTCAGTGAGTAAATCACTGTCAGTGAGTAAAACACTGTCAGTGAGTCTGTCAGTGACTAAAACACTGTCATTGAGCCTGTCAGTGAGTAAATCACTGTCAGTGACTAAAACACTGTCAGTGACTAAAACACTGTCATTGAGCCTGTCAGTGAGTAAATCACTGTCAGTGACTAAAACACTGTCAGTGAGCCTGTCAGTGACTAAAACACTGTCAGTGAGTAAAACACTCTGAGCCTGTCAGTGAGTATAACACTGTCAGTGAGCCTGTCAGTGACTAAAACACTCTGAGCCTGTCAGTGAGTGAAACACTGTCAGTGACTAAAACATTGTCAGTGAGCCTGTCAGTGAGTAAAACACTGTCAGTGAGTAAAACACTGTCAGTGAGCCTGTCAGTGACTAAAACACTGTCAGTGAGTAAAACACTGTCAGTGAGCCTGTGAGTTTATTTTTGTGAGAGAGGATGACGACTGAATTTCAGTAGAGATGCAAGATAATTATCAAACCGATAATTATTGGCCCGATAATTGTATTTATGACATCATACCGATATTTATATTATGTGTTAAGGAACTGCAGAAAGGGTTAACTCAAGTTAAAAGGTAGGGCACAGACTGGGGGTTTACGTTTTCTGTGTAAAAAAAAATAAAATTATGTTGTTGACAAATAAGAAAATTTGGGATGGAATTACCCTAAAGTTGTATGGGAACAATTTGGAGAGAGTGGACAGTTTTGGGGTCCTAGGAGTTGATTTTGGTCTCAGACTAAGGAGGAGGGTGAGTTTTCCCCCCCCAAACTTTATTTACACCAAAGAGGCGTAACAATAAAAAATCTTCCAAATATATAAAAGTGTAGTACAATATAGCTAGTTTGACCACGCATGCGTAGATATAAAACCATAACACATCCACGAAACGCGATAAAAAAACCTGTTTGTCCAAGTGAGGCTGCCATAGTTTGCAATCCAAGATGGCAGACAGCTCGCGCTTGCGCAGAATGGATCCGGTGGCGGAACGGATACCGGCAGTCCGGTGAGTGCGGTGAGTCCGGTGAGAGTCCGCGGAGCCTCAGAGCGACATGAGCGGCTGTCAGAGGTCAGTGAGCACCGACACACCGACGGACCGCGGCGCACAGACCCGTTATTACTCTCAGGGAGCACGGTTAGCTGTTAGCTCTGTTAGCAGCTAGCCCCGCTGTGTTTACAGTTAGCCCAGTTAGCCCAGTTAGCTAACTGGGCTAACTGGAGTGAAAGTGCGACTTTATTTGAGTTTGAGGAAACTTTGGCGCGTCTCTGACTTTTAGGTCAAACTTTAAGGTCCGTAAAGTGACCGCCATCTAATTTAATGTATTTAATCCAGTTTAATGATTTTAAACTGATTCTAACGGAAACAAACGGCCGGAAACGCGCTGAGCATCAGTTCAGTTTACAGCCGGAATCAAGACTTCATCTAACAGTCATACAAAAGTCACTTTATCAGTAATAATATCGGTGTTATCACTGTTATCATTAATGAAATTATTAGTTTTAGTATAAGTGATAGTTTTATTGTTAGTAGATGTAGCTGTGTAAATGATAATATCATTGTAATGTTGAAATTATTAACCGCAGTGAAGATAGTTTTATGTTGGATATTCGACAGACATTCGCTCCTTTGCTACATATAAAAAAATTAATAAAAATTATTTGGAGATTTAAAATGTAAAAACAAGAGGTGTATCTCATGCAGCCAGTGGAGTACTAGCATCCCACACTGATTTTGAGTCCATTGATCACATGACCTGGGAGCTATTGAGCTGAACTTCTAATGTAAATTAATGAAAAATTACAAAAAGATGTCAAATGTAAAAAGAATGGCCTAACTGGAAAAGATGGTGGAAAAAAACATAAAAAAGTGTGACAAAATCTCACTTGTCAATAGGCTACCAGCTCCTTCCTCCCTCAAACGTCGAGATGAGGTAATGAGATACACCTCTTATTTTTACATTTTACACCTATTTACAATTTTTAAAAAATGTTTTATATGTAAATATTAGCATTTTAGCTAAATTTGTTTAATGAAATGACGGCCGGCAGAAACAGAGTGAGGACGTAAAACTTGTTTCTGATGGGTAACGAGCTCGTTTTTGTCTCCACAGTGCAGAAGTGACCGTCCTCTGGCTGCTGCTGGTCTACAGATTTTCTACAGGTCAGTCCATCTACACAGTCATACCTGTTAGTATGTTTCATACACAGTCATACCTGTTACTATGTTTCATACACAGTCATACCTGTTAGTATGTTTCATACACAGTCATACCTGTTACTATGTTTCATACACAGTCATACCTGTTAGTATGTTTCATACACAGTCATAGCTGTTAGTATGTTTCATACATTAAAAACAGCTCAACATATTTCATACATTAAAAACAGCTCAACATATTTCATACATTAATACCTGTTAGTATGTTTCATACACAGTCATAGCTGTTAGTATGTTTCACACATTAAAAACAGCTCAACATATTTCATACATTAATACCTGTTAGTATGTTTCATACATTAATACCTGT
>NW_024648219.1:0-210 GCF_008729295.1 Plectropomus leopardus
TGACCTGGTGACAGCAAACCCAAGCATCTTCGTACAGAGGTGAGCTAGAGTATTTAAAGGACCTCAATAATGTACCTTTTGTCTTATTGCTTGACATATGCTGTTTATTTTCAGGTATGCGTCTCTAATGGATCATCGCCGCTCTTTTGCCGAGAATCTGCGGATCTACGGCAACTCTCTGCTGCTTTGTCCCGCCTTCTCCTATGGCTT
>NW_024648220.1:0-240 GCF_008729295.1 Plectropomus leopardus
TAATAAACCACAAACGTAATAAACCACAAACGAAATAAACCACAAACAAAATAAACCACAAATGTAATAAACCACAAACGTAATAAACCACAAACGAAATAAACCACAAACGAAATAAACCACAAACGAAATAAACCACAAACGAAATAAACCACAAACAAAATAAACCACAAACAAAATAAACCACAAACGAAATAAACCACAAACAAAATAAACCACAAACGAAATAAACCACAAACG
>NW_024648221.1:0-228 GCF_008729295.1 Plectropomus leopardus
GCCTCGGCGCGGTTGTAATCGCCGTGCCGGTTTAACATTCCCCGCCCTCCTTCATTCCACATGACGGTCGGGGGAGAGCGCGGACGCAGTCCCCCACTAGCAGAAATTATGCAGTCGAGATTCCCACATTTGGGGAATTCGCTGGGGTCAACAGAGCCGGAGTGCAATGGCTGAGCCTCGCCCCGGGTGAACCACCTTCTTGATCACGGTATCGCCCCTGCCAGGTAA
>NW_024648222.1:0-273 GCF_008729295.1 Plectropomus leopardus
ACTGTCTGGTTGTAGTGCATTTGGGGAAGAGATGGTGCAGCAGAATATCAGGTGTACTGAAAGTGAAATTTAACAGTTACATTCTGCTGGTTCTAAAAGTTTATTTTCACTTACAAACAATCGCTCCTCTCATTTATCGATGTGATCTTATCAGCTGTTAATGGATTGCAGATCAATTATCCACAGTGACAAACTGCAGGGGAGGAAGAAAAATAAGTCATGGAGAACTCCACCTCAGGACGCAGAGTGATTTAAAGGGACATGTGCATTTAA
>NW_024648223.1:0-408 GCF_008729295.1 Plectropomus leopardus
AATGCACTAAAATCCTGGAAACATTCTAAAATCCAAGAAATGTCCTAGAAATGTCCCAAAATCTGAGAAACGTCCTGAAAATGTCCTAAAATCCTACAAACGTCATTTCAACCTTGAGATGTCCTAAAACCAAGCAATGTCCTTAAATCCTATATACCTCCTAAAATCTTAGAAACACCCAAAAATTTAAAAAATCTCCTAATATCCTAGAAATGTACTTATATCCTGAAATGTTCTAAAATCCTTGAAATGTCCTAAAATGTCCTACAATCCCAGTTATGTCCCAAAAACCTAGAAATGTCCCCAAAAATTGCTAGAAATCTCCTAAAATCTTAGAAATGTTTAAAGTCCTAGAACTGTCCAACAAAATCCCTGAAACATCCTTAAACCCTGAAATGTCTTAAAAAC
>NW_024648224.1:0-239 GCF_008729295.1 Plectropomus leopardus
ATTTACACTGGTATAAACAGCAAATAAATTAGTTTTACTTTAAAAAAATAAGTATTTCTCCAACAATGCTCATCAGGGAGGGGCTGCTTACTATGGTGGTTGGTGCAAAAAGGGTTTGCCCATTCTGGGCTACTGTAGAAATATGGCAATAGATAATGGCATATTCTGTGGATGAGGACCTGCTCTCTATGTAGATATAAACAGCTCATTCTATGGTATTGAAAAAATGGAGATACTTA
>NW_024648225.1:0-310 GCF_008729295.1 Plectropomus leopardus
ATAGAAACACTGAGACAGGTAGATAAGAGAGACCAGGAGAGAGACCACGAGAGAGACCACGAGAGAGACCACGAGAGAGACCAGGAGAGAGACCGGGAGAGAGACCAGGAGAGAGACCGGGAGAGAGACCACGAGAGAGACCAGGAGAGAGACCGGGAGAGAGACCACGAGAGAGACCAGGAGAGAGACCACGAGAGAGACCAGGAGAGAGACCAGGAGAGAGACCACGAGAGAGACCACGAGAGAGACCGGGAGAGAGACCGGGAGAGAGACCGGGAGAGAGACCACGAGAGAGACCACGAGAGAGACC
>NW_024648226.1:0-204 GCF_008729295.1 Plectropomus leopardus
TTACGTTTGCTACCTAGCTAAAGTTAATTTCAAGATATTTTTGTCATGTAGTGCTACTAATTGTAAAAGATACCTGCACAAAGAAAGCGGGATCAGAGCTGGACTGGCCGTTAACCAGCCCTGTAGGATTTACTGTCAGGCCCCAGTTGCTTTTGGTTTTAGGGAGCTTGTATTTATTTCAGTTTTAATAGGCTGAACTTAAAC
>NW_024648227.1:0-429 GCF_008729295.1 Plectropomus leopardus
TGTGTAGAGTTGTGTAGTGTTGTGTAGAGTTGTGTTGTGTTGTGTAGAGTTGTGTTGTGTTGTGTAGTGTTGTGTTGTGTAGAGTTGTGTAGAGTTGTGCAGATGTTTGTCCCTCATAGCTGCTGTACACTGTGACAGTATTATGGGATGTGGTGTTGCTGTGACGACAGGTCTGGAGAGCGTGGATCATTACCCCATCCTGGTGGCCGTCACCGGCATCCTGGTCCGGATCCTGGTGGACGGAGACCGGCAAGGGTGAGTCTTTTTACCCAAGATGCACCTGTGCTGTGCGTGGCTATGTGTCGCGGACGCTGCGTCTCTGTGACAGTTTGAGATGGTGGCAGGAGGTTTCGTTTGTTTCTCCTCCTCTCCTCTTCTCTCTCCTCCTCCTCTCCTCTCTCTCCTCTCCTCTCTCCTCCTCCTCTCCTC
>NW_024648228.1:0-361 GCF_008729295.1 Plectropomus leopardus
CCTTGAAGTACAGTATGAGCCAGTGTGTGTCCAGCGTGGGGAAGGTGCCTATCCCACTGGGCGGCAAGAGCTTTCTGTCCGAGCTGCTCTTTGGATGCGCCCTCCATATGATCTGATGTGTGAGCGTGTGTGTGTGTGTGTGTGTCTTCTGCTGGGCAGCAGCCAGCGTCCTGTCCTCTCACCAGGTTATGTCCACATTCACCTCCATCAGACACTGGGCCAGGTGGCCATCACAGTCCATCTGGGTGAACCTGGAAATGTTTATACATAAATACACACACACACATATATATATATATATATATGCACACACACACTCACTCACTCACACACAAACACACACACACACACACACACACAC
>NW_024648229.1:0-23578 GCF_008729295.1 Plectropomus leopardus
CTGGTAATATTTTGAACATCCCATCGCCATGCTTCTTGGAATATTATGGCATGAGGAGGAGTCACATAACATTATTCAGTGGAAACGCAGTTATCTTGCAATTGCAATTTAGTGACATTTCAAAAATATCACTTAAGTTTTGCGCAAGTCTGTAATGGAAACCCGCCTATTGATGTGTGAAAATGGGATACTGTTGACATCATATCGGAAATTGCATGAAAACTTTTATGCAAAGTGCTTGGTCCGACACATATGTTACCCAGTGCTAGTATTCTCCAAGGTATTGAGTGTGAATAAGAGTTATGGAGCTCCCAAAGTATTATATTTTGTGTGCATTTTCTGTGCCAAAGTTACTGATGTGTCTGCACAAGAAAATGACTAGTTTGCCAAGGATACAAACTTTTGCACGCAAGATATTAGGTCCAACTTGTACGTGCAAGATAATAATTTGTGTGAACAAGATAATAACTTGAAATTATTTTTCTCCATAACTTCTCAAAACTGCAAGCAGAAAAATTACATTTTCTCAGGCAATATTGGATGCAAGTGTAAAATTATATTTAGCTTCCATAATAAAAGTTATAATTGAAGATTGCAAAACCACCTGCAGTATTTCTAATTCAATACTATATTGGCAGAGAGATTCCAAATAATCATGTAAATGAGAATGTCGGGCCGCAAGCAAGAGACTCACATAAATGTTCTTATTTTATTATGTCTGATTTATACTCTGCCTGTGTACCACATGAACTCACCATCAATTATTTCTAGGATTGAAAAGACAGAGAGGAAGTGAACTAAAAGCTATTTACATGGTTTGTTCGATTATCAAAACCACAAGCCCCACCCCTTCCCCTCCACCAACAAGCTTCTCCCCAATACACCCACACACAGACACATGGCACACCACTAACCCCTGGGCCCCGTATGAATTTTAATCACAGGAGGGTAAAGCAGTGAAGTGCAAATTCAGACACAATGCCACAATTACCAGCCTAGCGGCAGTTTCAGGGGCCCAATTAGCAGCAGAAAGAGCAGCGGAAGAGTCTCCCATTAGGCCTTCCTTTTCCTAACTAGAGACGCGTGACAAAGGTCAAAGAGCTCGCTGTAAACTCTCTTTGGATAATTAATCCGCCTGTTTAAAATGTGTGATTCAGTGAAATGTTTTTCTCCACTTGTATCTCGCCCTTCACATTTATCATGTAAAAGTACAAGTCTGGAGCTTTAATGAGCCTTAATAGCAATGAGCTAAGAGTCTTAAGTACATGTGTACATTTACCACGGGAAGCAGGGAACACTTAAGCTCGCATATGATGCAAACCCTCTCAGCGTGACTCACGGATAACACTTAACTTGGTGACATTTAATGAGGGAAAAGCATTTAACACTCACTGGATCCCCTCACATTGCCATAAAAGACACTTTGATGTACAAAGTTGCAGGCTATTTCAAGTTTTCTTATATAAGAATTCTCATTAGATAAAAAAACGGACACCAGCTTGGTCATGGATGATTTTCTTCTGGCTGGTGATTTTTTTTCACTTCACCCAAATTACAGAAAGAGAAAAAGAAAGAACGAGAGAGAGAGAGAGAGAGAGAGAGAGAGAGAGAGAGAGAGAGAGAGAGAGAGCGAAAGCGAAAAGGAAAGCCCAAATAATGATAAGCAATTAATACATGTATATTAGGGATGTCAGTTTTGGTGAATTTTGCTTTGGAAAGGGTTACACCGATTATCTGGTAACTAACGCCTAAATTCCAGCAGATGTCAACGGTGTGTTATAGCCATGGCACGGCCTCTGGAGCTGATCGTGACGTTGTCGACAATGCAACACGGATTCCACCAGGCGCACCCTGAACGCCTCAGCAGCATCCCAGACGTCACTCTGTGCTACGTAAAATATGCGGCAAGTCTATTTTTGCTGGAGACGGACAGCAGCCGCGTTCAGCTGCACAGAGCGCATCGTACCAAGCAGGGAGTCAAACAGCAGTGTTTTGGGTAAATTTTCAAAATAAAACACCTTGCATGGACTCGGGATCATGTTTCACTTAACTAAAACTTTACATCAGCAGTATCTGCTCCTTCTCCTTCCAGCAGTCCTCTGTTTTCTTAACAGCAGGAGAATAAATGCTCCTGCTAACAGCTGCTGTGCATGAAATAGACAAAAAGAAGATGATGATTAGGGAACAGCACTGTATTTTCAACAAAAAACACAGTTTAAGTCTTCTACAAATCTATTTCGCTCATAATTGAATCATTAATGATTCCTCTGTATAATTTACATTGATACGTTTTTAACTAAAACTCGGCCACAAATCTTAAATCTAGTCCATGAGGCATTAGCGTTTTACTTCTGGCAATTGCCTTTAGCCGTCAAAAATCACAACTAGCAGAAATCAACAAATGAAAAAATTAACCTATAGACCGACATTTGTAACGTGTGTGTTGAAAATATTCTCGGCAGTTAACCAATTAACCGTTAACAGTTGACATCCCTGGTATAGGCTATATATTTGTTATGTGGCTGCAGTGACTGTTAAAATTGAAAATAATAAAGTAATAATGCCCCTTCAGAGCCATGAGATGTATTATCGTGAGTCACGCATTAGTTCTAACTTGTGCCATATGTTGTTTCAACTCAGACAAACTCAGCTATGCAGCAGCATCACTATGCAGCGTATGGTAATCCTGTGACTGCATGCTAGAGAGCAGAGACGAGCTGTGTAGTCTGGGGCACAAAAGAACCATCTGCATTTCATTATACCAGAAGAAGGTATGGAAATCTAATAGGAGCTGTGCCTCTCAGGGTGTTTGTGTGAGTGTGTGTGTACAGGACATGCACATAGACACCTGGCACGCATTAAATTTTTCGGCTGTTTGGGCTCGTTAAGAAACACAGCAAATAGATAGTTGTTTGCAGCATGGAAAAGCATTTCCTGTGTTTGTGGCTTGTGCTCCCGTGGCCCTGATGATAATTTTCCTTTAGTCAGGACAGGCAGCATAGTGGTGCAGTGAAAACCAGATTTATTCATGAAGTACATAATAATCATACAGTATAAAGGAGAGAAGTTGGGGAATGGGAGCTGTTCCTGAATGGTGATGGGCTACTGCGTGTCCTTGGTGCCTCCGCGGCGCTGAGGTTGAGACACAGATGGATACACTCACTTCGAGCGAGGTGACTGACAGCTCCTGTCTCCGTCTGCGTTTAATTTACACGCCGTGCTGTCTCTCGCACTGATAACCTCAGTGATATAGCTGCGGCGGTGGCGGCAAAGGAGAGGGGAGAACTGTTTAATTGTGATTCATCTGGTGGTCACTCATCAGTTGAGGCTCCATGCCGTGGCTCTCAGAGAACATGCTGGCTGCGTGCTGATGATAGATCATTGGTAATGAGAGTGTGAGAAGTTCATGTGTCATACAAGTCATTGATTGCTGTTCCAGCTCGCTTTGGTGAATCACCTCCTCTTGTGTCGCGGGAGAAGGAAAAGCAGCAGAAGAAATACGCTCCTGTTTAATTTGTGAGCGTTGTCTGTGATCTATCAGCTGGTGGAAATGTCTCTCCCAAGAGTGGAGTCAGAATGTCAGATGGAGCTCAGGAACAACACAAGAGTGACTCACCGCATCGGGGGCGTCATGTCTGGGGAATGTCCTCAGTTGTGGCCTTTCACGCTCCGAAAGACGTTTACCCCAAACTCTTTCAACTCTCCTCAGACATTTTTATTTACGTGTGCATTCTGCATACGTCTGTTATCATGACAAGTGCATAGCTGAGATTGAAGAGGTGATTCGGTGGAGTTAGGAGATGGGGGAGTTGAAATGATAAATCATGTCAGGTGCATACGAGGATGAGGGAGCGGTGCCATCGATCACCTCCGCTGTGTCATAGCAGCGTATTTAATAAGGAAATCTGGGCAGACAAGGGGTGGAGACAGCACACTGTCACTGTGGGCGGCTGTCAATTTCAGATTTAAGTGTCCAGCAGACGCTCTTAATCAGGGCTATTTAGTATGATACAAAAATCATTTCAATTGTCTTACGAAATGCATTTGTATGTTAAATCAAAGCAGATATACAGAGTCATAATCCAACAAGACTTTTACCTCCACGAGGAGACATTAGATGGACTCTTTACTGTGACCATGTAACGCTGTGCTGATGCATTACGGACTATAACTGGTTAACAGTGGATTTGGTGGCAGTGCTCTAAAGCTTTGTTCCTTTTTATTACAACTTTGGGACTTTTTAAGATCGTTTTGGGCAAAATATTACATTAGCAACATTGCTAAAATGAAGTACAACAGGGGAAGAAAGACAATCAAATGATTTAGCCAAATAATTTAAGATAGTTTAACAGGAGATAAACTAATGCAAGTAAATTAACCCCTTTAAACCGGAGAAAATTGGCTTGATTTTTCTCTAAAATAGAAGAAGTTACAAGTTACAAGGAAATTGCCTGAATTGCCTTTAGTACAAGAGAATAAAGTAAAATAGAAAAGGAAAAAAAATTTAAAACAAAAAAGGTAACAAAAAAATAATCCAGATATGAAGATAAAATTGTTAATAATAATAAAAATATAGTCACTGGACATTTTTCATTATTTTTTAAATTATTTCTAACTTCTAATAATTGCACCTTTTTTGTAAAAAAACAATCTTTGGGCAACTTTGTTTCCTAATGTCTTGCAGTTTGTGGGACATCTCTTGCCAAGTTGCTCAGTCTTTTTAGCCACGTTTTCAAAAGAAATCAAACCAATGCGCTCGCTTTTCTAAGGTTTAACATGCATGTTAAAGGCATCTTAACACAACACAAGAAAACTCATGTTGTTCCAGGTATCAAAGGGTTAAGTCAAAGAAGTTTTGAGAGAGAACAGTTTTTCAGTCCGTCTGTTTATGCTTTATAACTTCTCAGTCTGTTGCACTCAGCCCATACTGCATTGGCACCTATTGAAGATGTGAATCTGATTGCAGATATTTTCTTAAACAGCTACAGACTGTAGTTTTTCGCAAACCATGCTCAGGAGGAGTAAATAGTGCATTTGTAGGGAATTATTTTTTGCGGCTGTCGATCTGGTGCTCTAGTGAGTATTTAGGACAGCAGGACCGACCTGATCTCACATCAATATGTGAGATGACCTCGACCTTTCAAGAGGCGGTGGATTGTAATGTGTTAAATCTGGTGGTGGTGGCAGGGTTAGCAAGTTTGTTTTTTTCGCTGAAATGACAAAGGCATGACCTCCACTACTCTTCCTTTGATCGACTAACTCTGATATTCTTCCCCTAACTCTAACCTGTCCCTCTCCTGTAGCTTATAACTAACCAACCCAACCATAGACTCTATATAAAGATGAACTACGTGCCCCCACTTACCCCCTGCTATTCATCCATGCATTTTTTAAAAATACTTCTATGATACAGAGGAATGAAATACATCAGGCTTTAGAAACAGGTGGTACTTGTTACAAGGATTAATTCATCACTTCACTATTTGACTTTTCATGGAAGTTATTGACAATAGGAAAAATTCAGAATATCACCTAAATTATGCGCTATAAAAATCAAATGCTATTCAGCTATTTTGCAATGATGAGCGGTATACAGTCTGTAGAGTATTACTGTAAAAGCTCATATTATGTTACTTTGCATTTAAAAGAAGAGCAATTTTGGACCTGTGATGGCCTATTCGTGCGTACAGAATGTGCTTCTGTCTTTCCAAATTAGGCAGTTTAGGCTTAATTACTTTAATGAGGTTGTCAGGGGAGTGTGGGTTGGCTTTGTTAGGCTTCTTTAAAGCAGCCTGAAGGACTGTTACTGTTGAGGGAAACACAAAAAGCCCTGAGACCTCTGGACGAGAGAATGTGATATAATTCAAGCTCTGTGGCCTCGAGGGAGTCAGTGTATCGGAGAGCATTTATCAGAACCGAGGCGTGGAGAATGAAGAATAATAGCACATAATGTAGAACAATTTTGACAATCTTATGTGGTTTGGGTAATAGGATCCCACACACCTGTTTTGCAAGTGGAAAATGAGTTTTGGGGGAGGTGTTATAAAAAGAAGTACTCTTTTTTTTTTTTTTGTTTTTTTTTTTTCATACGTGACAGAGATGACATATGAAAAAAAAGGGAGCGGTAATTGCATTTTCTCTCGGCCAGTTCATATAACAGGAGAAATATGAGAGGGCTGCTTGTATGAAGGGTTGTCTGTGGGAGCTTTGACAGCCAATTTAGTCCCTCAGAATCAGACCTGCCCCTGCAGCACTGGGGGGGGGGGGGGGGGGCTGCTGCTGTCACAAACGCACTCGCATAGAAAAGACCTCTTTCTTCTTTTTTAACCCCATCACCCATGCTTTTCCATTTGCTGTAGTCTTGTCTTGATAAGAGGCTATTCAGATTTCTCGCTAGAAACCTGCTGTATTCTAAAATGTGGACTGTTTTTCGAGGCTTTTCTTTCTTCTCCCTTGACCACATCAGAAGAGAAACTGCCCTTCGAGTGTTTTATTGCGTGAAAAAAAAAGGGTTTCTATTATGGATTTATGAAGATAAAAAAATCTGTGGACCGATCAATGTGGACAGAGACGAATGGTTTCATATTTTGGAATTTACTGTTTTTCATGGGGGCCCTTTCTGCTTTTCTTATACTGCTGAAACTGCTGAAGGGCAGTGCTATATGGGAAAGGTCTTTTCCAGCTTAAATCACAGTTTGGCTATCTGCCTTGTTTTGTTGGGGAAAAAAGAGCAATATGAAATGTCTCTTCTGCCTGTACGATGATTTCAATAGTGTTCATTATCCAGAAATACTTTCTCTTTGTGCTATTCATGCAGAAATGTTCAATAAGCCCTGAATGAATAATGTTATATTCTGGGAAACATGCATATTAGGTTTTCTGCCTAAGAGTTATATGAGAGGATTGATGCCACTCTCATGTCTACGCATTAACTATGGATGCTAGAGCCAAGAGTTTACCAGTCTGGCTCAGAATAAAGACACTCACACACTCACTGCAATGTCAAAAATGTGCCTACAGAATTAGCCCCTTCGATAGCTTTCCAGCTATTATCTTAATGTGAATGAAACTTTTTAAAGGGGCAGTTCACACCAAAAAAAACCTTCATATTTATTTTCTTACCTTAACTGCTATTTATTATTCTAGATTGTTATAGTGTGAGTTGCCAAGACTTGGAGATATCGGCTGCATAGATGTCTACTGAAGCACCATCGTTTGTGTTTGTTGACGTAGCTGCTACGTGAGCTGCAACCATGAGCTGACAGCTTTGCATCTGCGTCACGTGGCCAGTGAAGGGTTACTTAATTGGCTGGATGTTGGTTTGACTTAGTCTAGAATCGACTGGTTTTTCATGGGTCCCTGGATGTTTGCTCTGAATTTTAACCTGGTATTTTGACGTCTGAGTTTGGCCTATTAAATTTGAACTTTAAAATATATTAGTTGAATTTTTGGTAAGTGAATTTGGCTTTTCACATTTGAGCAACTTATATATTTTATTTGAATTTTTGAAACTGTGTATTAATTTTGAATTTGTGAAAAATAAATAGTAAATGAATAGTAAAAGGGAAAGTGAGTTATAGGCAAAAAAATCAGATACATAATTTAGATGCATAAGTAGTCATTGCAAGAAATTAAGTTGTTTTTAATTTTAAAATTCAAATGAAAACAGATTAGTAGCGCAGTGATATGGTTGCTGGGTGTAGTTCGCTAGAAAGAAAATAGTTCCTACATCGAACTGCTCACAACAGGTGGATTATCTTGAGTAACCGGGCCATGATTTCTGGAGAGAGACATTGCTTTTGAGTTTTTCAAATGCATTTTTTGGTACTTTGAGCACCACAAGTTGTGTGCCATCTAGCTCCACTTTACTGGAGAGAAGGCAGACGTCTTTACGTCCGATATTTCCAACACTTTGAAACTCACAGTCTCACCATATTGATAAATAGCACTAAAAGGGAGAGAAAAATATGTGGTTTTAATTTTGGGGTGAACTTTCCCCTTAAATAAGTTTTTGTATGCATCAAACAAAGACACCGTATATTTATGTACGAGCTTTAGAGGTTGTGGTTGGCATTTTTTTAGCTTGGAAGTGAGCCAGGCAAACTGTTAGCTTCCAGTCATTACACTAACTTAAACCACTCCATCTCTTTTAAACTGACTTGAGAGTTACATCAGTCTCATCAAACAAGAGAGTGAATAAGCACATTTGCCCCAAAATGTCAGAACTTTTCCTTTTAAAAGTTGAAGCTGAAGAGACAAATCTTGCTGCTATTCTGAGTAACTTTTCTCTCCGAGTGTTGCCCTTCTGGAGAGGTTGCATAAATGTATGAGGGATGAGATGGGAGATACTTTGCCTGTGCTGGATACAATGATGCATTAGAAGTATAAGTCACTGATTTAGAGATAAATCCATCTCATTTGCTGAGCTCTGGCAACGCAGTGAGATATGGTCACAAGTTTATCGCGCTGCCTCGTGGCGGAGTGTTTGTGCCCACTTCAGCTGCTGTAAATCAACAAGGAGGTTAGAAAAATCACAGCACAGCATCAGATAGCTACCAGTCCTTGGCTAACCTTCACTCTGAGAGTGGCTGTGTGTGTGTACTTGTGTGTGTGTGTGTGTGTGTGTGTGGTGATGAGTGGTATTCCATACATTAATGCACACTGTGGAAAATAATTAGTATGCTGCTTTGTTATTTTCAAGATATTTCACTGTCATGCTCATTCTAACCCCAAACAAGTGAGGCATCATGTCTGACAGTCATCTCTCCAGGAGAGCAAGCTATGTAATGCATAAGTTAAAGGGACAGTTCAGAATTTTTGATGTGGGGTTAGATGAGGTACTTAACAATAGTCAGTGTATTACGTGCCGTAGATGAAGGTCAACATGCCTCAAGTTGGGAGAAACAGACTGTAGTCCGACACTATGGCTAAGCAACATACTGATGTGGATGAGGGTCTGCAACAAAATGTATTTTAGCCACCTAAAAGAATTCCCACCTAAAAATGAAAAGTCACGTAAAAAAATCAAAGAGAGTATTTTCACCACTTTACCTTAATATAAGACTGTTATTTCCAGTGGGAATATTAAGGTGGTACATCTTTCTCTTTAAAGCCAGTCATTGAGAAAAACAGTGATTTAACATGGATGAAGACAAGAGCTGCTGGTCTACTGCTGCCTCGCTTAGTTAGCTTGTTTGTGTTATTATGGGCTAGTTCTGATTCACCAAAGTTACACAATAACACAAACTAACAAATTGATCAAAGCAGAGGCAGACAAGCAACTGTCGTGTTCAGTGGGCTAAAATTACAGTTTTTCTCAGTAGAGTCTGGTGGCTTTGATAAGAAATTGGAGCATTTATGACAAAGTGATGAAAATACTTTCAATATAGCATGCACTCAAACTGATATGGATTTTTTTTAGTAGAGAATTTGTTTATGTACATTGTGTTGCTGACCCCCTTCCACAGCATTATATTGCTATGCTCTATGTGGGACTCCAGTCCCCCTCTCCAAACTGGGTGTGTGCCAGCTGTCATTTACTTTTTATTTTAAATCCTTTCAAACATGACTAAAACATGGGAAAAGGCAGTGAGCAACTAAACAACACATGGCCCACAGTTAGCAGAGAATTAGTAAATAGTTACAAGAAACTGACCTGAAAATAAAAAAAAACAGTTAAAGAAAAGTTTAAAAAAAAAACAAAAACTGACTAAAACAAAAAAAGACTGACCAAAACCAACCAGACAGACAATAAACAAAAATGACCCAAACAAGTGCTGAAAGAAAAAAAAATAGATGAATAATCTATTTTTTTATTCTAACATAATTTTAAACATATAATTAAAGAGATTGTGAATATAGTTTTATCGACATGTTTTGTCTTTGTTTTTGTTTTTTTAATGCATTTGTAATAATTGGCACCCCTTATGTAAAAAACAAGTTTTAGGTCACACTCAGGGCAATTTCTTGGTCACCTTTGAATAATTTCTTGCATATTGTGGGACATTTTTTGGCCATTTGGTCATTGCATTTTCCCCCATGTTTTTGTTAGAAATCAAACCAATTTGCTCAGGGTTTCCTGTGAAAGTCATCTGAAGGCAGCAAAACTAAACTGTTGTCCAACCAGGTTTCCAACACTGAATCTGGATAAGTGCTTCATACAACCCAACTTAAAAAACGCCAAACTATCCCTTTAACTGCAACACCCACACTCACTGCTACAGGTCAAAGGTCAAAGAAACTGCATGCGGCTCTGCTCTCACAGGCACCACTTGCTCATTTAGCCTTTTCAAAGCTGCTACATGTGACTGCAGCTGCACACTTATGAGCAAATCAGCACACATTGCTTACACACATACAGTGACATCAATACTGGTACACACACACACACACACACCCACACACACACACACACGCACACACAAACTCATGCAATATATCTGGGTTAGGCTCATCTTATAAAGGACGCCTTTGTTTTCTGTTGAAATGAAACACAAATACACACTACACATGAACAAAAGCAACAAAACCATCTATGATCTTACAAACATTCGCACAATACACAGGCTGCATTAAACCCACACAAGAACAAGTCTGAGGTCAGGAGTCAATACACAGGAAACCACTTTTGGTCTGTCTAACACAATTGCACTAAGCTCAGCGAAGCTCTGCTGATCTGCAACTGATCATGTAAACCCCGAGCTTGAGACGAGAGCGCCAATGTTAAGGCTTTACTTTGTGTCAAATAGCACAGCAGCTCTCAGTGGTTTACTGTAATACACTTGTTTTTCTTCCTTAAGTTTGCAGAAATACACCTGACTGTTGAATAAAACATGAAAGGCTTTCTTATTAAGCCTGCAGGCGAATGGCTCTCAGGAGGAGTTGCTTTAGAAACTGGACTGTGTGCCGGGTTTCTGCAGTGCTTTCCGTGTTAGGAGAGGCTGAGAGGAAAGTCAAACCTGTTGGGCTGCTGGCACAGAGATGGTGGCCGCAGGGCTCTCTGCCCCGAGCAGGAATGTACCTGAACTCTACCTGAATAGCTTGAACATAATGGCCTGCTGCTGATAAGCTTTCGATGTGCCAACAGAAGTATCTTTGGTCACATTTCAGGAAACGTTTACTGTTACTTTTCTCTGTTCATGTTTGCTTGTGTTTGGATGTTGTCAGGTGGGAGATTCAGGTGTGTCATTCTAGCGCATGCAGCCTTGAGCTGCTAGCATCAAGCAGAGATGAAGAGCAAGCTGCTTGACCTTTCTCTCTAACAACACATCCCCGGATTCTTTTTCTTTTTCTTTATAAATGTAAGGTCTTCAGCCTAAGCCAGCGCTGACTAGAGCGACTTAAGGCAATTTATCTGACATGGCACACCTTTTTCTGTATAGATATATCTTTTGGGAATTTACAGAGTATAAAATGTACTGGAAGGAGACTAGAATTATCAGCAGTAGTGCTGTGCGATATGACGAAATATGTTGCCTGACGATAAAAATTTTAAAAAGTCTATTGTTTCATATCGTGCTAAATCGTTTAGTTTGTTTACATCATCTGATAACACTTTGTGCTTTGATTGAAATATAACAATGCTTTATTAAACTTTACTATAACAGTGCTGTATTTAGGTTTATACTTTATTTAAGATTATAACAGCATTTTTTAAAAAACTTTTTTAACAGTAATTTATGTACCTTTATTTTATAGCAGCAGCTTCTTTATTTTAGCTGTAGATAGATAAATAGATAGATAGATACTTAGAGTGTGTAAAACAAACAGAAAAAGTAAACAAAATGTATATACATTTTGTTTACTTTTTCTGTTTGTTTTACACACTCTAAGTATCTATCTATCTATTTATCTATCTACAGCTAAAATAAAGAAGCTGCTGCTATAAAATAAAGGTACATAAATTACTGTTAAAAAAGTTTTTTAAAAAATGCTGTTATAATCTTAAATAAAGTATAAACCTAAATACAGCACTGTTATAGTAAAGTTTAATAAAGCATTGTTATATTTCAATCAAAGCACAAAGTGTTATCAGATGATGTAAACAAACTAAACGATTTAGCACGATATGAAACAATAGACTTTTTAAAATTTTTATCGTCAGGCAACATATTTCGTCATATCGCACAGCACTACTGCTGATAATTCTAGTCTCCTTCCAGTACATTTTATACTCTGTAAATTCCCAAAAGATATATCTATACAGAAAAAGGTGTGCCATGTCAGATAAATTGCCTTAAGTCGCTCTAGTCAGCGCTGGCTTAGGCTGAAGACCTTACATTTATAAAGAAAAAGAAAAAGAATCCGGGGATGTGTTGTTAGAGAGAAAGGTCAAGCAGCTTGCTCTTCATCTCTGCTTGATGCTAGCAGCTCAAGGCTGCATGCGCTAGAATGACACACCTGAATCTCCCACCTGACAACATCCAAACACAAGCAAACATGAACAGAGAAAAGTAACAGTAAACGTTTCCTGAAATGTGACCAAAGATACTTCTGTTGGCACATCGAAAGCTTATCAGCAGCAGGCCATTATGTTCAAGCTATTCAGGTAGAGTTCAGGTACATTCCTGCTCGGGGCAGAGAGCCCTGCGGCCACCATCTCTGTGCCAGCAGCCCAACAGGTTTGACTTTCCTCTCAGCCTCTCCTAACACGGAAAGCACTGCAGAAACCCGGCACACAGTCCAGTTTCTAAAGCAACTCCTCCTGAGAGCCATTCGCCTGCAGGCTTAATAAGAAAGCCTTTCATGTTTTATTCAACAGTCAGGTGTATTTCTGCAAACTTAAGGAAGAAAAACAAGTGTATTACAGTAAACCACTGAGAGCTGCTGTGCTATTTGACACAAAGTAAAGCCTTAACATTGGCGCTCTCGTCTCAAGCTCGGGGTTTACATGATCAGTTGCAGATCAGCAGAGCTTCGCTGAGCTTAGTGCAATTGTGTTAGACAGACCAAAAGTGGTTTCCTGTGTATTGACTCCTGACCTCAGACTTGTTCTTGTGTGGGTTTAATGCAGCCTGTGTATTGTGCGAATGTTTGTAAGATCATAGATGGTTTTGTTGCTTTTGTTCATGTGTAGTGTGTATTTGTGTTTCATTTCAACAGAAAACAAAGGCGTCCTTTATAAGATGAGCCTAACCCAGATATATTGCATGAGTTTGTGTGTGCGTGTGTGTGTGTGTGTGGGTGTGTGTGTGTGTGTGTGTACCAGTATTGATGTCACTGTATGTGTGTAAGCAATGTGTGCTGATTTGCTCATAAGTGTGCAGCTGCAGTCACATGTAGCAGCTTTGAAAAGGCTAAATGAGCAAGTGGTGCCTGTGAGAGCAGAGCCGCATGCAGTTTCTTTGACCTTTGACCTGTAGCAGTGAGTGTGGGTGTTGCAGTTAAAGGGATAGTTTGGCGTTTTTTAAGTTGGGTTGTATGAAGCACTTATCCAGATTCAGTGTTGGAAACCTGGTTGGACAACAGTTTAGTTTTGCTGCCTTCAGATGACTTTCACAGGAAACCCTGAGCAAATTGGTTTGATTTCTAACAAAAACATGGGGGAAAATGCAATGACCAAATGGCCAAAAAATGTCCCACAATATGCAAGAAATTATTCAAAGGTGACCAAGAAATTGCCCTGAGTGTGACCTAAAACTTGTTTTTTACATAAGGGGTGCCAATTATTACAAATGCATTAAAAAAACAAAAACAAAGACAAAACATGTCGATAAAACTATATTCACAATCTCTTTAATTATATGTTTAAAATTATGTTAGAATAAAAAAATAGATTATTCATCTATTTTTTTTTCTTTCAGCACTTGTTTGGGTCATTTTTGTTTATTGTCTGTCTGGTTGGTTTTGGTCAGTCTTTTTTTGTTTTAGTCAGTTTTTGTTTTTTTTTTAAACTTTTCTTTAACTGTTTTTTTTTATTTTCAGGTCAGTTTCTTGTAACTATTTACTAATTCTCTGCTAACTGTGGGCCATGTGTTGTTTAGTTGCTCACTGCCTTTTCCCATGTTTTAGTCATGTTTGAAAGGATTTAAAATAAAAAGTAAATGACAGCTGGCACACACCCAGTTTGGAGAGGGGGACTGGAGTCCCACATAGAGCATAGCAATATAATGCTGTGGAAGGGGGTCAGCAACACAATGTACATAAACAAATTCTCTACTAAAAAAAATCCATATCAGTTTGAGTGCATGCTATATTGAAAGTATTTTCATCACTTTGTCATAAATGCTCCAATTTCTTATCAAAGCCACCAGACTCTACTGAGAAAAACTGTAATTTTAGCCCACTGAACACGACAGTTGCTTGTCTGCCTCTGCTTTGATCAATTTGTTAGTTTGTGTTATTGTGTAACTTTGGTGAATCAGAACTAGCCCATAATAACACAAACAAGCTAACTAAGCGAGGCAGCAGTAGACCAGCAGCTCTTGTCTTCATCCATGTTAAATCACTGTTTTTCTCAATGACTGGCTTTAAAGAGAAAGATGTACCACCTTAATATTCCCACTGGAAATAACAGTCTTATATTAAGGTAAAGTGGTGAAAATACTCTCTTTGATTTTTTTACGTGACTTTTCATTTTTAGGTGGGAATTCTTTTAGGTGGCTAAAATACATTTTGTTGCAGACCCTCATCCACATCAGTATGTTGCTTAGCCATAGTGTCGGACTACAGTCTGTTTCTCCCAACTTGAGGCATGTTGACCTTCATCTACGGCACGTAATACACTGACTATTGTTAAGTACCTCATCTAACCCCACATCAAAAATTCTGAACTGTCCCTTTAACTTATGCATTACATAGCTTGCTCTCCTGGAGAGATGACTGTCAGACATGATGCCTCACTTGTTTGGGGTTAGAATGAGCATGACAGTGAAATATCTTGAAAATAACAAAGCAGCATACTAATTATTTTCCACAGTGTGCATTAATGTATGGAATACCACTCATCACCACACACACACACACACACACACACAAGTACACACACACAGCCACTCTCAGAGTGAAGGTTAGCCAAGGACTGGTAGCTATCTGATGCTGTGCTGTGATTTTTCTAACCTCCTTGTTGATTTACAGCAGCTGAAGTGGGCACAAACACTCCGCCACGAGGCAGCGCGATAAACTTGTGACCATATCTCACTGCGTTGCCAGAGCTCAGCAAATGAGATGGATTTATCTCTAAATCAGTGACTTATACTTCTAATGCATCATTGTATCCAGCACAGGCAAAGTATCTCCCATCTCATCCCTCATACATTTATGCAACCTCTCCAGAAGGGCAACACTCGGAGAGAAAAGTTACTCAGAATAGCAGCAAGATTTGTCTCTTCAGCTTCAACTTTTAAAAGGAAAAGTTCTGACATTTTGGGGCAAATGTGCTTATTCACTCTCTTGTTTGATGAGACTGATGTAACTCTCAAGTCAGTTTAAAAGAGATGGAGTGGTTTAAGTTAGTGTAATGACTGGAAGCTAACAGTTTGCCTGGCTCACTTCCAAGCTAAAAAAATGCCAACCACAACCTCTAAAGCTCGTACATAAATATACGGTGTCTTTGTTTGATGCATACAAAAACTTATTTAAGGGGAAAGTTCACCCCAAAATTAAAACCACATATTTTTCTCTCCCTTTTAGTGCTATTTATCAATATGGTGAGACTGTGAGTTTCAAAGTGTTGGAAATATCGGACGTAAAGACGTCTGCCTTCTCTCCAGTAAAGTGGAGCTAGATGGCACACAACTTGTGGTGCTCAAAGTACCAAAAAATGCATTTGAAAAACTCAAAAGCAATGTCTCTCTCCAGAAATCATGGCCCGGTTACTCAAGATAATCCACCTGTTGTGAGCAGTTCGATGTAGGAACTATTTTCTTTCTAGCGAACTACACCCAGCAACCATATCACTGCGCTACTAATCTGTTTTCATTTGAATTTTAAAATTAAAAACAACTTAATTTCTTGCAATGACTACTTATGCATCTAAATTATGTATCTGATTTTTTTGCCTATAACTCACTTTCCCTTTTACTATTCATTTACTATTTATTTTTCACAAATTCAAAATTAATACACAGTTTCAAAAATTCAAATAAAATATATAAGTTGCTCAAATGTGAAAAGCCAAATTCACTTACCAAAAATTCAACTAATATATTTTAAAGTTCAAATTTAATAGGCCAAACTCAGACGTCAAAATACCAGGTTAAAATTCAGAGCAAACATCCAGGGACCCATGAAAAACCAGTCGATTCTAGACTAAGTCAAACCAACATCCAGCCAATTAAGTAACCCTTCACTGGCCACGTGACGCAGATGCAAAGCTGTCAGCTCATGGTTGCAGCTCACGTAGCAGCTACGTCAACAAACACAAACGATGGTGCTTCAGTAGACATCTATGCAGCCGATATCTCCAAGTCTTGGCAACTCACACTATAACAATCTAGAATAATAAATAGCAGTTAAGGTAAGAAAATAAATATGAAGGTTTTTTTTGGTGTGAACTGCCCCTTTAAAAAGTTTCATTCACATTAAGATAATAGCTGGAAAGCTATCGAAGGGGCTAATTCTGTAGGCACATTTTTGACATTGCAGTGAGTGTGTGAGTGTCTTTATTCTGAGCCAGACTGGTAAACTCTTGGCTCTAGCATCCATAGTTAATGCGTAGACATGAGAGTGGCATCAATCCTCTCATATAACTCTTAGGCAGAAAACCTAATATGCATGTTTCCCAGAATATAACATTATTCATTCAGGGCTTATTGAACATTTCTGCATGAATAGCACAAAGAGAAAGTATTTCTGGATAATGAACACTATTGAAATCATCGTACAGGCAGAAGAGACATTTCATATTGCTCTTTTTTCCCCAACAAAACAAGGCAGATAGCCAAACTGTGATTTAAGCTGGAAAAGACCTTTCCCATATAGCACTGCCCTTCAGCAGTTTCAGCAGTATAAGAAAAGCAGAAAGGGCCCCCATGAAAAACAGTAAATTCCAAAATATGAAACCATTCGTCTCTGTCCACATTGATCGGTCCACAGATTTTTTTATCTTCATAAATCCATAATAGAAACCCTTTTTTTTTCACGCAATAAAACACTCGAAGGGCAGTTTCTCTTCTGATGTGGTCAAGGGAGAAGAAAGAAAAGCCTCGAAAAACAGTCCACATTTTAGAATACAGCAGGTTTCTAGCGAGAAATCTGAATAGCCTCTTATCAAGACAAGACTACAGCAAATGGAAAAGCATGGGTGATGGGGTTAAAAAAGAAGAAAGAGGTCTTTTCTATGCGAGTGCGTTTGTGACAGCAGCAGCCCCCCCCCCCCCCCCCCAGTGCTGCAGGGGCAGGTCTGATTCTGAGGGACTAAATTGGCTGTCAAAGCTCCCACAGACAACCCTTCATACAAGCAGCCCTCTCATATTTCTCCTGTTATATGAACTGGCCGAGAGAAAATGCAATTACCGCTCCCTTTTTTTTCATATGTCATCTCTGTCACGTATGAAAAAAAAAAAACAAAAAAAAAAAAAAGAGTACTTCTTTTTATAACACCTCCCCCAAAACTCATTTTCCACTTGCAAAACAGGTGTGTGGGATCCTATTACCCAAACCACATAAGATTGTCAAAATTGTTCTACATTATGTGCTATTATTCTTCATTCTCCACGCCTCGGTTCTGATAAATGCTCTCCGATACACTGACTCCCTCGAGGCCACAGAGCTTGAATTATATCACATTCTCTCGTCCAGAGGTCTCAGGGCTTTTTGTGTTTCCCTCAACAGTAACAGTCCTTCAGGCTGCTTTAAAGAAGCCTAACAAAGCCAACCCACACTCCCCTGACAACCTCATTAAAGTAATTAAGCCTAAACTGCCTAATTTGGAAAGACAGAAGCACATTCTGTACGCACGAATAGGCCATCACAGGTCCAAAATTGCTCTTCTTTTAAATGCAAAGTAACATAATATGAGCTTTTACAGTAATACTCTACAGACTGTATACCGCTCATCATTGCAAAATAGCTGAATAGCATTTGATTTTTATAGCGCATAATTTAGGTGATATTCTGAATTTTTCCTATTGTCAATAACTTCCATGAAAAGTCAAATAGTGAAGTGATGAATTAATCCTTGTAACAAGTACCACCTGTTTCTAAAGCCTGATGTATTTCATTCCTCTGTATCATAGAAGTATTTTTAAAAAATGCATGGATGAATAGCAGGGGGTAAGTGGGGGCACGTAGTTCATCTTTATATAGAGTCTATGGTTGGGTTGGTTAGTTATAAGCTACAGGAGAGGGACAGGTTAGAGTTAGGGGAAGAATATCAGAGTTAGTCGATCAAAGGAAGAGTAGTGGAGGTCATGCCTTTGTCATTTCAGCGAAAAAAACAAACTTGCTAACCCTGCCACCACCACCAGATTTAACACATTACAATCCACCGCCTCTTGAAAGGTCGAGGTCATCTCACATATTGATGTGAGATCAGGTCGGTCCTGCTGTCCTAAATACTCACTAGAGCACCAGATCGACAGCCGCAAAAAATAATTCCCTACAAATGCACTATTTACTCCTCCTGAGCATGGTTTGCGAAAAACTACAGTCTGTAGCTGTTTAAGAAAATATCTGCAATCAGATTCACATCTTCAATAGGTGCCAATGCAGTATGGGCTGAGTGCAACAGACTGAGAAGTTATAAAGCATAAACAGACGGACTGAAAAACTGTTCTCTCTCAAAACTTCTTTGACTTAACCCTTTGATACCTGGAACAACATGAGTTTTCTTGTGTTGTGTTAAGATGCCTTTAACATGCATGTTAAACCTTAGAAAAGCGAGCGCATTGGTTTGATTTCTTTTGAAAACGTGGCTAAAAAGACTGAGCAACTTGGCAAGAGATGTCCCACAAACTGCAAGACATTAGGAAACAAAGTTGCCCAAAGATTGTTTTTTTACAAAAAAGGTGCAATTATTAGAAGTTAGAAATAATTTAAAAAATAATGAAAAATGTCCAGTGACTATATTTTTATTATTATTAACAATTTTATCTTCATATCTGGATTATTTTTTTGTTACCTTTTTTGTTTTAAATTTTTTTTCCTTTTCTATTTTACTTTATTCTCTTGTACTAAAGGCAATTCAGGCAATTTCCTTGTAACTTGTAACTTCTTCTATTTTAGAGAAAAATCAAGCCAATTTTCTCCGGTTTAAAGGGGTTAATTTACTTGCATTAGTTTATCTCCTGTTAAACTATCTTAAATTATTTGGCTAAATCATTTGATTGTCTTTCTTCCCCTGTTGTACTTCATTTTAGCAATGTTGCTAATGTAATATTTTGCCCAAAACGATCTTAAAAAGTCCCAAAGTTGTAATAAAAAGGAACAAAGCTTTAGAGCACTGCCACCAAATCCACTGTTAACCAGTTATAGTCCGTAATGCATCAGCACAGCGTTACATGGTCACAGTAAAGAGTCCATCTAATGTCTCCTCGTGGAGGTAAAAGTCTTGTTGGATTATGACTCTGTATATCTGCTTTGATTTAACATACAAATGCATTTCGTAAGACAATTGAAATGATTTTTGTATCATACTAAATAGCCCTGATTAAGAGCGTCTGCTGGACACTTAAATCTGAAATTGACAGCCGCCCACAGTGACAGTGTGCTGTCTCCACCCCTTGTCTGCCCAGATTTCCTTATTAAATACGCTGCTATGACACAGCGGAGGTGATCGATGGCACCGCTCCCTCATCCTCGTATGCACCTGACATGATTTATCATTTCAACTCCCCCATCTCCTAACTCCACCGAATCACCTCTTCAATCTCAGCTATGCACTTGTCATGATAACAGACGTATGCAGAATGCACACGTAAATAAAAATGTCTGAGGAGAGTTGAAAGAGTTTGGGGTAAACGTCTTTCGGAGCGTGAAAGGCCACAACTGAGGACATTCCCCAGACATGACGCCCCCGATGCGGTGAGTCACTCTTGTGTTGTTCCTGAGCTCCATCTGACATTCTGACTCCACTCTTGGGAGAGACATTTCCACCAGCTGATAGATCACAGACAACGCTCACAAATTAAACAGGAGCGTATTTCTTCTGCTGCTTTTCCTTCTCCCGCGACACAAGAGGAGGTGATTCACCAAAGCGAGCTGGAACAGCAATCAATGACTTGTATGACACATGAACTTCTCACACTCTCATTACCAATGATCTATCATCAGCACGCAGCCAGCATGTTCTCTGAGAGCCACGGCATGGAGCCTCAACTGATGAGTGACCACCAGATGAATCACAATTAAACAGTTCTCCCCTCTCCTTTGCCGCCACCGCCGCAGCTATATCACTGAGGTTATCAGTGCGAGAGACAGCACGGCGTGTAAATTAAACGCAGACGGAGACAGGAGCTGTCAGTCACCTCGCTCGAAGTGAGTGTATCCATCTGTGTCTCAACCTCAGCGCCGCGGAGGCACCAAGGACACGCAGTAGCCCATCACCATTCAGGAACAGCTCCCATTCCCCAACTTCTCTCCTTTATACTGTATGATTATTATGTACTTCATGAATAAATCTGGTTTTCACTGCACCACTATGCTGCCTGTCCTGACTAAAGGAAAATTATCATCAGGGCCACGGGAGCACAAGCCACAAACACAGGAAATGCTTTTCCATGCTGCAAACAACTATCTATTTGCTGTGTTTCTTAACGAGCCCAAACAGCCGAAAAATTTAATGCGTGCCAGGTGTCTATGTGCATGTCCTGTACACACACACTCACACAAACACCCTGAGAGGCACAGCTCCTATTAGATTTCCATACCTTCTTCTGGTATAATGAAATGCAGATGGTTCTTTTGTGCCCCAGACTACACAGCTCGTCTCTGCTCTCTAGCATGCAGTCACAGGATTACCATACGCTGCATAGTGATGCTGCTGCATAGCTGAGTTTGTCTGAGTTGAAACAACATATGGCACAAGTTAGAACTAATGCGTGACTCACGATAATACATCTCATGGCTCTGAAGGGGCATTATTACTTTATTATTTTCAATTTTAACAGTCACTGCAGCCACATAACAAATATATAGCCTATACCAGGGATGTCAACTGTTAACGGTTAATTGGTTAACTGCCGAGAATATTTTCAACACACACGTTACAAATGTCGGTCTATAGGTTAATTTTTTCATTTGTTGATTTCTGCTAGTTGTGATTTTTGACGGCTAAAGGCAATTGCCAGAAGTAAAACGCTAATGCCTCATGGACTAGATTTAAGATTTGTGGCCGAGTTTTAGTTAAAAACGTATCAATGTAAATTATACAGAGGAATCATTAATGATTCAATTATGAGCGAAATAGATTTGTAGAAGACTTAAACTGTGTTTTTTGTTGAAAATACAGTGCTGTTCCCTAATCATCATCTTCTTTTTGTCTATTTCATGCACAGCAGCTGTTAGCAGGAGCATTTATTCTCCTGCTGTTAAGAAAACAGAGGACTGCTGGAAGGAGAAGGAGCAGATACTGCTGATGTAAAGTTTTAGTTAAGTGAAACATGATCCCGAGTCCATGCAAGGTGTTTTATTTTGAAAATTTACCCAAAACACTGCTGTTTGACTCCCTGCTTGGTACGATGCGCTCTGTGCAGCTGAACGCGGCTGCTGTCCGTCTCCAGCAAAAATAGACTTGCCGCATATTTTACGTAGCACAGAGTGACGTCTGGGATGCTGCTGAGGCGTTCAGGGTGCGCCTGGTGGAATCCGTGTTGCATTGTCGACAACGTCACGATCAGCTCCAGAGGCCGTGCCATGGCTATAACACACCGTTGACATCTGCTGGAATTTAGGCGTTAGTTACCAGATAATCGGTGTAACCCTTTCCAAAGCAAAATTCACCAAAACTGACATCCCTAATATACATGTATTAATTGCTTATCATTATTTGGGCTTTCCTTTTCGCTTTCGCTCTCTCTCTCTCTCTCTCTCTCTCTCTCTCTCTCTCTCTCTCTCTCTCTCTCGTTCTTTCTTTTTCTCTTTCTGTAATTTGGGTGAAGTGAAAAAAAATCACCAGCCAGAAGAAAATCATCCATGACCAAGCTGGTGTCCGTTTTTTTATCTAATGAGAATTCTTATATAAGAAAACTTGAAATAGCCTGCAACTTTGTACATCAAAGTGTCTTTTATGGCAATGTGAGGGGATCCAGTGAGTGTTAAATGCTTTTCCCTCATTAAATGTCACCAAGTTAAGTGTTATCCGTGAGTCACGCTGAGAGGGTTTGCATCATATGCGAGCTTAAGTGTTCCCTGCTTCCCGTGGTAAATGTACACATGTACTTAAGACTCTTAGCTCATTGCTATTAAGGCTCATTAAAGCTCCAGACTTGTACTTTTACATGATAAATGTGAAGGGCGAGATACAAGTGGAGAAAAACATTTCACTGAATCACACATTTTAAACAGGCGGATTAATTATCCAAAGAGAGTTTACAGCGAGCTCTTTGACCTTTGTCACGCGTCTCTAGTTAGGAAAAGGAAGGCCTAATGGGAGACTCTTCCGCTGCTCTTTCTGCTGCTAATTGGGCCCCTGAAACTGCCGCTAGGCTGGTAATTGTGGCATTGTGTCTGAATTTGCACTTCACTGCTTTACCCTCCTGTGATTAAAATTCATACGGGGCCCAGGGGTTAGTGGTGTGCCATGTGTCTGTGTGTGGGTGTATTGGGGAGAAGCTTGTTGGTGGAGGGGAAGGGGTGGGGCTTGTGGTTTTGATAATCGAACAAACCATGTAAATAGCTTTTAGTTCACTTCCTCTCTGTCTTTTCAATCCTAGAAATAATTGATGGTGAGTTCATGTGGTACACAGGCAGAGTATAAATCAGACATAATAAAATAAGAACATTTATGTGAGTCTCTTGCTTGCGGCCCGACATTCTCATTTACATGATTATTTGGAATCTCTCTGCCAATATAGTATTGAATTAGAAATACTGCAGGTGGTTTTGCAATCTTCAATTATAACTTTTATTATGGAAGCTAAATATAATTTTACACTTGCATCCAATATTGCCTGAGAAAATGTAATTTTTCTGCTTGCAGTTTTGAGAAGTTATGGAGAAAAATAATTTCAAGTTATTATCTTGTTCACACAAATTATTATCTTGCACGTACAAGTTGGACCTAATATCTTGCGTGCAAAAGTTTGTATCCTTGGCAAACTAGTCATTTTCTTGTGCAGACACATCAGTAACTTTGGCACAGAAAATGCACACAAAATATAATACTTTGGGAGCTCCATAACTCTTATTCACACTCAATACCTTGGAGAATACTAGCACTGGGTAACATATGTGTCGGACCAAGCACTTTGCATAAAAGTTTTCATGCAATTTCCGATATGATGTCAACAGTATCCCATTTTCACACATCAATAGGCGGGTTTCCATTACAGACTTGCGCAAAACTTAAGTGATATTTTTGAAATGTCACTAAATTGCAATTGCAAGATAACTGCGTTTCCACTGAATAATGTTATGTGACTCCTCCTCATGCCATAATATTCCAAGAAGCATGGCGATGGGATGTTCAAAATATTACCAG
>NW_024648230.1:0-1213 GCF_008729295.1 Plectropomus leopardus
TTGCTTTTTTGTTCATTTTTTTCAACATGCCATATTATGGTGTTTTTTGCCATTTTTGCAACATTTTTTGCTATGGTGTATCTTTGCACGCTATTTAATGTATTTTTCAGGTGTTTTCAGTTGTTTTTGGGACATGTCATTTTTTGACTTTTTCGCCTTACTATAGCCTTGCTTTTTCGGTCATTTTTTCAACATGCCATATTATGGTGTTTTGGGCCATTTTTGCAACATTTTTTGCTATGGTGTATCTTTGCACGCTATTTAATGTGTTTTTCAGCTGTTGTCAGCTCTTTTTGGAACATATCATTTTTTGACTTTTTCGCCTTACTATAGCCTTGCTTTTTCGGTCATTTTTTCAACATACCATATTATTGTGTTTTTGGCTGTTCTTGCAATATTGTATGCTATGGCGTGTCTTTGCACGCTATTTAATGTCTTTTTCATGTGTTTTCAGTTGTTTTTGGAACATGTCATTTTTTGACTTTTTCGCCATACTATAGCCTTGCTATTTCGGTCATTTTTTCAGCATGCCATATTATGGTGTTTTTGGACATTTTTGCAACATTTTATGCTATGGCGGGTCTTTGCATGCTATTTAATGTATTTTCATGTGTTTTCGTTTGTTTTTGGGACATGTCGTTTTTTTACTTTTTCGCCATACTATAGCCTTGCTTTTTCGGTCATTTTTTCAACATGCCATATTATTGTGTTTTTGGCCATTTTTGCAATATTCTATGCCATGGCGTGTCTTTGCACGCTATTTAGTGTGTTTTTCAGCTGTTTTCAGTTGTTTTTGGGACATGTGATTTTTTGACTTTTTCGCCATACTATAGCCTTGCTTTTTCGGTCATTTTTTCAGCATGCCATATTATGGTGTTTTTGGACATTTTTGCAACATTTTATGCTATGGCGGGTCTTTGCATGCTATTTAATGTATTTTTCATGTGTTTTCGTTTGTTTTTGGGACATGTCATTTTTTTACTTTTTCGCCATACTATAGCCTTGCTTTTTCGGTCATTTTTTCAACATGCCATATTATTGTGTTTTTGGCCATTTTTGCAATATTCTATGCCATGGCGTGTCTTTGCACGCTATTTAGTGTGTTTTTCAGCTGTTTTCAGTTGTTTTTGGGACATGTGATTTTTTGACTTTTTCGCCTTACTATAGCCTTGCTTTTTCGGTCATTTTTTCGACATGCTATATTATGGTGTTT
>NW_024648231.1:0-2815 GCF_008729295.1 Plectropomus leopardus
TTTGATCGCTCTGTGTGTGTGTGTGTGTGTGTGTGTGTGTGTGTGTGTGTGTGTGTGTGTGTGTGTGTGTGTGTGTGTGTGTGTCACAGTGACCTCAGACAGGCCTTCACACTGGACGTGAGCCTGAATCCACTCCAGACGATCTGAGTTCTCCTTCTCCCGGACGCCCTCATTCACCTAAAAAAGAAAAAACACGACAAAATAAAAATACTTTTTACCTACTCAATCATTTGCACATTAAAAAATACAATGTTGAATACTACAGAAGATATGAAATTCAAATACTGTACAACAGACTTTTACCAACATAAACTCAAATAAACATTTGTGTGTTTGTGTGTGTGTGCGTGCGTGCGTGCGTGTGTGTCTGTGTGTGTGTGTGTGTGTGTGTGTGTGTGTGTGTTCACCTGTGAACAGAGCTCCTCTGCTTTCTCCAGAGCCGCTTTCAGATGGCTGTGGTCTGGATGTGACTCTGGAGTGTTTTCTAAGATCTATAATGACAGGAAATAAAAAAGAGAAAGAAACAATCAATTTGAACGCGTCATCTCATTGAACGTGAGCGGCATTCAGGCGTGTTTGTGTGTCATACGTACGTTCTTGATAATGAGCGGGTAGCGTGTGACTCTCTGCATGGGTTTGAGCAGGAAGCTGGACAGAGGCATCCCCTTACACCTGGGATCCATGGCTAACCTCTGACAGAGAGACGGCATCAGAAAAACTCTTCAGTCAGGACGTTTCAGGTTTATAATTTAAAATTTAGCAAAACCCAAGAACAAAGTTAAACATTAAAGACTTAATGTTGAATTTTTGACCAGTGGATCTGTTATAATCATACCAGAGTCTACTGTGCTTTTGGAGATTAACCTTAGTTTCTTATGGAACTGATGTGATATCAGTTGCTGTACATTAAGATGAGATAAGATAAGATAAGATAAGATAAGATAAGACAAGTCCTACAGTGGGGAAATGTGCAGGGTTACAGCAGCTATGATAAAAAAGAAGTAATAGTAAAAAACAGTGAAAAAACATAATGACAAATATACGCCAAGTAAATAAGAAAAACAAGGTGCAAAATTTGACATTAAGTTACAAGGTGCCAAAAACTCAGTCTAGAAAAAAATATATACATAAAATATGTGCAAACAATATAAACTCAGTTGCACATGAAGGATAAGTGTGTGTGTGTGTGTGTGTGTGTGTATTTTGAACCTTGAGGAAATCTTTGATCTCAGGGTTGTCGTCAGTTTTCTGCTGAATCAGCGTGGCTCCGTTCAGCTGACACGAACAGAATCTGAACACAAAAGTTGATCACAGAATTAGAAAACAACATCTGCCTTAAAACGTGCGCTCTATAAACCAAAACTTTATACAACAAAAGCAAAGACAAGAAAATAAAGAAAAAAAACTATTGGGCAATAGCTACATTATCCTACAAAGTGCACACAGTCGCATCAGTTTAAGGGAGGGGTCAGTAACCTTCACCATCAAAAGATTCATTTTTTCCAAAAAAATAAAACAAAATGCTTTTAGATGTCTAAATGAGCATTCATTAACCTGATGTACGGCTGCATGTGAGGCAGCTGGTTGGTCAGGATGTCACCGATCATCTTCACCGGCATCCGATCGCCCGACATCTTCTTCCTCACTCTGAGAGCTCTGCAGGAGGAGAGAAGAGAGCACGACGAGAAGTTTGATCTGCTGTTTGTGTTTTTAACTCAATACCGAACATCTGTGATAAATACACTTTGTGAAAAAGTGTCAGAAAAACAAAAATTTTAAAATTGATTTTTAAAAATTTTTTTAAACGTAGTGCACCATTCTGGGTCAGGTTGGGGAGAGAAGGAACAAAAACGGTTTTATTTTCCAGCATCTTTCCAACAGCTGAACCTTCTGAGACAAATGTTATCTTTGAAATAAAAATAACTAACTGACACAAAAGACTCGAATGCAAAAGTCTGTAATGTGAAACAAAAACACACTGCCTGTGTGTGTGTGTGTGTGTGTGTGTGTGTGTGTGTGTGTGTGTGTTTTTCATTCTTACTTGAGCAGTTTGATGTTGCACATGATGAGCTCCTTCCAGTTGACGAAGATCATGGCGACCTCCTTCTCCGTCAGCAGCTCGCACTCCAACAGAGGTTTGTGAAAAATCTGAACACACACACACACACACACACACACACACACACACACACACACACACACACACACACACACACACAGAAAAGTTACTACGGATTTCACCAATAGTGAGAAAAACCAGCAATTAGTACATTTTTCTTTTTCTTTTAAATTAATCTGCTGAGTTTTATACCGCATTAATAAAGTCAGCATTAGTCAAATCAAGTGTGCAGGCAATGAGCAACTTACCAAGACATTTTGTGAAAATTTGCAAGATATTTTCTGAATTTAGAAAACTATTTTAAAAAACCATGATTCCAGTTATCATAACTAGATATTTAAAAATACATAACAGAATTCATATTACTCTTTAAGTACTCTTTCAGGTCATCTCCTTTAGCATGTTTCATTTTATTTTCCTTTTCTTCTTTGGCTAATTTTTTTTTTCAACTAACTTCTTAATTTTTGGGGGGTAATTTCTTCCCAAGCTTTCCATTGCCTTCTTCCCGTGTTTTTAAAAGAAATTGTGCCAATTTGCTCAAGTTTAAAACAATCAAATTGCAGTACAAATTAAACTAATGGCACAGAAATAGTAAATAAGGCACAAAACAATAAATGGCAATAGAAGAATACAAGAAAATATCATAATATTTTGTGCATACATCAAAAACAGAAACAAAATAAAACTTGTAATATC
>NW_024648233.1:0-229 GCF_008729295.1 Plectropomus leopardus
AGTGGACACAGAACAGATAAAAAAAACAACAAAAAAAAAAAAAACAACGTGACGAGTAGGCCGCAGAATGACCACCAACAAAATCAATGGGTCAGCGTACGCCGATTCACAGCGGAAAATTCAAATCTTTTAAAAGTAAACTACAGGAATGAAATCAGCTTCAGCTTTGGGACCTCAGACCAGGGCAGACTCCTGCCGCGTAGTTTGGCCGCAAGGCACTGGACACGGT
>NW_024648234.1:0-230 GCF_008729295.1 Plectropomus leopardus
TAAAGTTTGAGAATAGGTTGAGATCGTTTCGGCCCCAAGACCTCTAAGCATTCGCTTTACCAGATAAAACTGCGAGACTCTGAGCGCCAGCTGTCCTGAGGGAAACTTCGGAGGGAACCAGCTACTAGATGGTTCGATTAGTCTTTCGCCCCTATACCCAGGCCGGACGACCGATTTGCACGCCAGGACCGCTACGGGCCTCCACCAGAGTTCCCTCTGGCTTCGCCCTG
>NW_024648235.1:0-221 GCF_008729295.1 Plectropomus leopardus
TTGAAGGCCGAAGTGGAGAAGGGTTCCATGTGAACAGCAGTTGAACAAGGGTCAGTCGGTCCTAAGAGATGGGCGAACGCCGTTCGGAAGGGTGGGGCGATGGCCTACGTCGCCCCCGGCCGATCGAAAGGGAGTCGGGTTCAGATCCCCGAATCTGGAGTGGCGGAGATAGGGGCCGCGAGGCGTCCAGTGCGGTAACGCAAACGATCCCGGAGAAGCTG
>NW_024648236.1:0-596 GCF_008729295.1 Plectropomus leopardus
ACGTTACCTGTCTGAAGTAGGCGGGGTTACTTGTGTGAGGGAGGCGGGGTTACCTGTCTGTAGGAGGCGGGGTTACCTGTCAGCGGGACGTGTGTTGTTTCTGACAGCAGAGAGGAGGAGGAGGTGGGCGGGTCCAGGAACAGTGACTTGGCGCTCTCGGACGTCTCTGATAGTGGAAACAAAAAGACGACGAATCAGAATCAGAAACTCGTGTTATAAAAAAAAGAAAAAAAAGTCATAATATTATTTGAAAAAGTTATTTCAATTATTATTAAAAAAGTTTGAAGAATAAATATTTTTAAAGAAAAATATAGTAATATTTTGTGAAAATCTGATTTCAAAGTAAAAGTATTACATGAAAAATTCTGTAACGTTTAAACGTAAATCGCCAAACTTTGACCCGTCTCACCTGGATCGGTCTGGATCCTGGTCTCAACTGGATCGGTGTGGATCCTGGTCTCACCTTGATCCGACCGGATCCTGGTCTCACCTGGATCGGTCTGTATCCTGGTCTCACCTGGATCACTTTGGATCCTGGTCTCAGATCCTCCTGGACTCTTCACCTCCCGGTAGGCGGAGCAACTATAAAAGATATA
>NW_024648237.1:0-254 GCF_008729295.1 Plectropomus leopardus
CAGGAAGTCTCTTCCTCTCCAAAACAAAATGACCTTGTGATTTAAACTGGTAAAAACACTAATTAAAGCAGTTAAAGGTTAAAAATAGCTGTGTTCTTCTCATGATTCTTGGGATGGAGGGGCTGCTAACTACACTAACCAGTGCAGAAACACAAATTCCCCTATCTAGAGCAGTGCAACATGGCAGACTCCATAAAGGAGAACCAGGGGCGTCATGTACAAAGACTTGCGTTGGATTTCCTACTGAAATATGG
>NW_024648238.1:0-247 GCF_008729295.1 Plectropomus leopardus
AAAAAGAGGTACAGTGCTGTAAAATCAGTGTCTGATTTATTAAAGCCCAACAACTTATGTCAGTGAACCTGACAAATACATTCATATTGCAAACATTGCATGTAGAAACAAAAAAGAAAAAAGAGAAGACGGTGACCACCAGGAAGGTGGTCACTGTCAAAACTCAAATATGCAAAACGCTGCTAATTTATATTGGTCTATGTAATGGTACAAAATAAAAAATATACATAAATAACAAAAATGTGTT
>NW_024648239.1:0-257 GCF_008729295.1 Plectropomus leopardus
TAACGTTAACTGAAAAACATGAAGAAACAGTGGGCTGAAGTGGGGCATAAAGATGATTAAAAAAAAACAAAAAAACGATAACTGTCCATCACATTTTTGTAGGTTATGTGTTTTATCTGAGCCACAGAAAACATTCAAAATCTGATTCTTTACAAGGACAGAAAACAGCGAAAAACAGCAGTGGATCACATGAAAATGTTTCAGATCTTTGCTCAAAAATTATTTGTTTATCCAGTGCAATTTGCATATTTCTTCTT
>NW_024648240.1:0-428 GCF_008729295.1 Plectropomus leopardus
GTGACTTTAATGAAACCGAACCAACCTGCTCGGCGTAACCGGACTTCAGGGTTGAAAACATCGTCCAGGAGTTTCTGTCGGTGATTCTCCAGTTTTTCCTCCATTTTTGACTAAAATCTTAGCAGCTTTTCCTCCAGAAAAACTCCGTTAAAATCGGTTTGTTGGCGCTGATGGTCGCCGTGTTGCTAGGTTACGGTCGGATCCGTCTACTTCCTGCTAGCAGGCTAACTTCATTAGCTTCGTGAAACACCGGGAGATCATTCAGACGGGTTTAGATGAAGTGAACAGAGTTTATTTGAACTGGTTTATCTGGACATTGTGTCTCCATGAAAAACACAGTTTGGTCTCTGTTGAACAGTCACTCCGTCTCGCGCTGTGTGCCCGAGCTCCGTCTACTTCCTGCTAGCACGCTCCGCTAGCTTCATTTA
>NW_024648241.1:0-307 GCF_008729295.1 Plectropomus leopardus
GGGGTTTGTAGAGTATGCTGTCGAAATACATGGAAAAATTGTCATACTATAGTATGTCGTCAAAAATCACAATAAACAAGCCATAGTGTGTTATATCACAAGAAATTATGGAAAAAGTCATACTATAGTATGAAGTCAAATGCCATGAAAAAATAGTAATAATAATAATAAGTATGGCATGTCATCAAAAATCATGAAAAAAGTCATAGTATAATAATGTCATCTGAAATCATGAAATAAAGCCATAATATGTTATGTTGTCAAAAACTGTGATAAAGTCATAGTATAGTATGTCGTCAAAAATCAT
>NW_024648242.1:0-2926 GCF_008729295.1 Plectropomus leopardus
ATATAAATATTTGAGATATTTTCCTTCTTATTTCTGTCTCTCTCTCTGCTTCTTTTCTTATTCTCTCTTTCCTCTCATATTCCTCTTTTTTCTCTTTGTTTTTCTTTTTCCACGTCGCTCTACTCTTCTTTCCTCTTCTCAGTTCTTCCACCTCTCTTTCTCTCTTTCTTTTTATTTATTTCATTATGTCTTTCTTTCTTTTTGTCTTTTTGTCTTTCGTTGTTTTGTTCTTTCTTTCTCTTTCTTCGTTCCCATAGTTTCCTTCATGTCCCCGTCTGTCTCTGTTTGTCTTTCCTGTCTCTTGTTCCTCGTCTTTCTGCTCGTCTTGTCTTGTTCTGTCTCTGCGTCGCTCTTCTCTTCCTCTTCCTCCTCATGTTTTGCAGCCTGATTCCTCTCTTCCGTCTTCTTCCGTTGTCTGACTTTCTTCTCTTTTTGTCTCATGTTTCCACATCGCTCTGCTCGTTCTTTCTCTGTCTTTCTCATCATTTATTTTAAACTTTATTCCTCTTCCAGCTCTTTTTTCTTCCTCTTTATTCTTCCGTTTTTTCACCTCTTTCTGTCCTTTTTTTGTGTTTTTTCAGCCTCATTCGTCCCTCACATTCATCTTCGTCTTGTTTTTTTTTTTTTTTTTCAAATTCTCCTTCCTGGTTTCCTGACCTTATTCTCATCCCTTTTTTTACTCTCCCTCTCCCTCTCTCTCTCTCTCTCTCTCTCTCTCGCTCTCTCTCTCTCTCTCTCTGGTTGTGCGAGCTTGGCGGAGGCTTGGTTTCGGGCCCGGTGCTGTTGGCTGATCTCCAGCCTGGCAGCAGCTCAGTGGGAGCAGGTGGAGCCCCCATCCCCCATCACACACACACACACACACACACACACACACACACACACACACACACACACACACACACACACGTTGTGGGTCCTGCAGTGTTTTTTAGCCCAAACCGCCGCCGACATCAGCCCGTCTCCATGGTGACGTCCGTGTCGAGTTTTTGAGTTTCTGCTCACGTCTGATTGGTCGGCTGTTTGTAAGTGTTGTGGGATGTAACTTGAATCTCCCACAATAACGTGAACGCGCTCTGACGGCGTTCACGCTCCCGACTCTTCTGTAAGGCGTCTCTGACGGCGCTTTACCTCCGTGAGCTGTGACGCAGACACCCTGTCTGGTGCGTGCAGGATTCGTGGACTATTTCCAGATATCCTGTTAAAGTCTGAGTTTATTTAACCCTTTGAAAACTTGCTGCTGCGTTCATACGACTTTCACAAGCTGTTTGACCCTTTGAAAGCTGAGCTGGTTTGATTTCTTTCAAAAACACGGGCAAAGAACTTGGCAAGAAATATACCACAAATTGCAAGACATCTGTTTAAAATTACCCAAAAATTTGTATTCAAAAAGAGGGGAGGGTTATTAAACATTATCACAAAAGAAAAAGGGGGAAAATTGAATTTTATAATCATAATACTTTTATATTTTCAAACATGTTACAGGAAAAAAATATTTAAATAAATACATATTTTTTATTTTATTTTTCTTGATTTTTATTGATATTTTCAGTTTTTTTAATTTTTATTTTTATTTGCTTATTTTTAGGCATTTCTCTTGTGGCTTTTTGTTTTACTAACTTTTGCTTTTTTTTTTAATTTCTTTTTTTTTATTTAATTATTTTTGTTTTTTTTTTTTTTTTATTTTTTCTCTAAATTAAGTTTTGTTTCTAATTTTAATTTTTTTTTTTTTCTTTTTTAATTTTTTTTTTGCTTATTTGTAGGCATTTTTTTTTCGTAACTTTTATTTCTTCACTAACTTTAGCAAATAATTGGGCCATGTCTCGTGAAGTTGCTTGTTGCCTCTCCCCCATGTTTTTTGAAAAGAAATATACCAAATATGCTCAGCTTTTTAAATGGTAAAATCACATATAATGCAAATATAGTCCGGTTTTCATGTGCAGAGAGTTTGAGACGTCTGACAGTATTTAAAAATTGTGGTGTGAAAAGTGTGTTTTTGTTCTGGTTATGCTCGATGATGCACACGACTTCGCTGCTCACATCTTTTTTTTGGAGCTACTTTCTGTCAAACAAAATAGGCCGGTAGTTTTTAAATTCCTCGTAATTTCTTATTTTGTGTGAAACAAAACAGAAACAAAAACCTTTGTGGAAATTAGGGATGATGTCCCAAGTTGCCCGTTGTCATAGTAACGGCTGACATGTTGTGATGCTGATGGTCCGACTCCGAGTTTCTGTCGATGAAGCTGAAGGAGAATTTGAGCTGCCGTGTGAACTCAGACAGGTGTGTGTGAAGAGGCAACACCTGTGTGTGTGTGTGTGTGTGTGTGTGTGTGTGTGTGTGTGTGTGTGTGTGTGTGTGTGTGCAGGCTTATAGTGAGCACACGCACACACACACACACACACACACACACACATACACACACAGCAGTGGTGTTTGTTTATTCATAAAGTGATGATGGCAGTGAAGGACCTCTGAGGCGACGCCCCTGCTGGACGCTGTAATTAACAACAACAACACACACACACACACACACACGTGCACGCGTTTGTGCTTCTGTGCTCGTGAGGACCCTCGTGGACCCTGAATTCAAACATTACTTTAATTTATTAAACTCTTAAACTCTCGCCGAACAAAACGTCCTCTTCCCAAAAATCCTCCTCGCTTTTTCAACATATAAACTAAATTCTATAAATATAAAAGTTTTCTCTCTCTCACTTTAACTTCATGCTGAAATCAGAAATCAAACTCAGCGCTCTGTCACCTGTCGCCGGGCAGTTTTACTCTGAAAAGCTCTTTGTGTTGTCCTGTGGCCTCCGTGTAGTTTTTTGGTAGGCCGGGAAAAAGTGTTTTTTAAAATTCTTAATAATTCAGTCTTAATTAGATATTTCATTAATAGTAGTATTATTTTATTATCATAATTTTAAATTT
>NW_024648243.1:0-403 GCF_008729295.1 Plectropomus leopardus
GGGGTTTGTAGAGTATGCTGTCGAAATACATGGAAAAATTGTCATACCATAGTATGTCGTCAAAAATCACAATAAACAAGCCATAGTGTGGTATATCACAAGAAATTATGGAAAAAAAGTCATACTATAGTATGAAGTCAAATGCCATGAAAAAATAGTAATAATAATAATAAGTATGGCATGTCATCAAAAATCATGAAAAAAGTCATAGTATAATAATGTCATCTGAAATCATGAAATAAAGCCATAATATGTTATGTTGTCAAAAACTGTGATAAAGTCATAGTATAGTATGTCGTCAAAAATCATGAAAAAAGTAATGATATAGCATGTTGCCAGAAAACTTGAAAAAAGTCATAGCAAAGTATATCTTCAAAAAACATTTTAAAAAATGTCTCTGTAT
>NW_024648244.1:0-375 GCF_008729295.1 Plectropomus leopardus
AGGTGAGTTGTTACACACTCCTTAGCGGATTCCGACTTCCATGGCCAGCGTCCTGCTGTCTATATCGACCAACACCTTTTCTGGGGTCTGATGAGCGTCGGCATCGGGCGCCTTAACCCGGCGTTCGGTTCATCCCGCAGCGCCAGTTCTGCTTACCAAAAGTGGCCCACTAGGCGGCTCGCATTCCACGCCCGGCTCCAAGCCAGCGAGCCGGGCTTCTTACCCTTTTAAAGTTTGAGAATAGGTTGAGATCGTTTCGGCCCCAAGACCTCTAACCATTCGCTTTACCAGATAAAACTGCGAGACCCTGAGCGCCAGCTGTCCTGAGGGAAACTTCGGAGGGAACCAGCTACTAGATGGTTCGATTAGTCTTTC
>NW_024648245.1:0-377 GCF_008729295.1 Plectropomus leopardus
TTTAGTATGTGTAATATGCATTTATTGTGCTTAATAGGCAAAACCTTCAAGATTGATGTTTTGCACATCTTCACCTTGTCAATCAAAAACAAAACAAAAACTCTAATATCAGCCAAAATCAGCATGTTGGCCGCTATGTTCAAAGCTGAACTTGTTTGATAACACTCATATTTTGAGTAACACATGATCTTAGACATACGCAGACATACAGTAACAAACACTGAAGTATTTCCCCCCCGTAAACTCCAGGATACAAGATTCTGCCCCTATCTTTAGGACTGGGTTACTACTTCGACCAATTAATCAAAGGCAGTAAGATTCTGCACAAACCACTACAAGTTACACTAAGATCAATCAGGCTATGAAGTGATTTCCAG
>NW_024648246.1:0-242 GCF_008729295.1 Plectropomus leopardus
CTTGCACAGACTCAGGATCATATTTCCCCTAACTATCCTTACATCAACGGTATTTTCTCCCTCCTCCTCAATCATCTGTATATTTTTTAAGATGGATATATTTTCAACTAAAACACACCCACAAATCTTCTGTCTGTTCTATGTTTATATGGATTTTTTTGTACTGATCTGTATAATCATCAAGATGAGCATATTTTTTTTTTTTAGTTTCTTTTTTAGTGAAACACCCAAAATTCTTAGAT
>NW_024648247.1:0-228 GCF_008729295.1 Plectropomus leopardus
CAGCGCTGTGTTAAGCATGCATACACGTTTGCCCCCATTAAATGTTTATAGGTTAGAAAACTATTTATTTTCATATATAAGTTCAAACTGATTTATGACCAAACCTTTTAAATTTATATCACTGCAGCTCAAATGAAAAGGGTTCAGGAGGTGAAAAGTGGACTACATAAATTCAACATTACAGATCAATAACAAAACCTATGTTACAAAACTACAATAATCCACCAT
>NW_024648248.1:0-277 GCF_008729295.1 Plectropomus leopardus
TTCGCCGATGAGCTACGGAAGGTGTTTGGTCCCGTGCCTTTGGGTCCGGACGCCTCCGGGGGACTGCTGAATCAGCGACAGGGAAGTCGGACAGTCGCTGATTTCGCCATAGACTTTAGAACACAGGCTCGTCAGAGTGACTGGAATTCGGCAGCCCAGTGTGACGCCTTTCTTAACGGGCTGGCACCATACATCAAGGACGAATTGGTTTCGTTCGACCTCCCCCATTTGCTTGACGGTCTCATTGAACTGACCACGAGACTGGACAGGCGGATTC
>NW_024648249.1:0-224 GCF_008729295.1 Plectropomus leopardus
AAAGTGAACGTTACTGACTGGCCTGAAGACCAGGGTCCATGCCAGAAAACCATCAAATCTGGAGGAGCTTGAGAGATTTGCCAAAGCAGAATGGGCTGAGATTCCTAAGGAGATGTGTCATAGACGTGTTACAAACTACAACTGCATGCTGTTATCCAGCAAAAAGGATACACAACTGACTATTAGCATCAGGTGGGCTAATAATTTTGACCCTGGTAGTTTTT
>NW_024648250.1:0-206 GCF_008729295.1 Plectropomus leopardus
TATGAACTATCTTACACTGTATGACACCATGGCGGGCACAGATAGATAATGTTTGGATGCGTTTCAAAACAGACTGCCAAACATCAGTCTCTATCTCTATGCCAAGATCCTCAGACCAGGAGGTGCGGAGATTATCAGAGGACGAAGTCTGGCAAATGGAAAAGGTGTCATATAATTTGGAAATGGTACCTTTAAGGTGAGGATTT
>NW_024648251.1:0-354 GCF_008729295.1 Plectropomus leopardus
CACTGCAACAAAAAATATTTTCAATTTAGTTTTGGCCTTATCAACACCAGTTGATTTGACGGCCGCCATAAAAAAAAAAACCTCATCAAGGGTAGGGCTAAGCAGGAAATAGGCTACACGCACAAGCTATAGCCGCCCTGAAGGCCCCCATCAGTTGGTAGACTGTTTTAAAGCCTTGTGTCTGGAATTTTGGTTGCATTTTTGGACCCAAAAGTGACTATATTTGGATGCCACGGTTGAGCTAGCACTAATGCTAGCTGCTACACTGGTTAACACAGTGCATTTATAGCTATGGTTAACTGTGATAAAGCTAATGTTAATACTTATAAGCAAGAGTTGCTTAGGCAACCAAAA
>NW_024648252.1:0-351 GCF_008729295.1 Plectropomus leopardus
ATGAGGAGATATCAAACCTCCTCAACCCTGCAGTCTGTTTGACCAACGCGACGCAAACACGCTGGAGACCAAATGTCCGCCAGACACTTTAGAGTCTCACTGAGGACGAACCTGTCCTGATGCAGCTATTTGGTAAATGTTTTTAATGAGTATTACATCATAAAGACAATATTATCGAGCGTGTTTCCCAGGGTTTATGGTACAAAGAGAAGTTGAGTCAGTTTCTTGTTAGTTTTTCTTTTCTATTTTTTCTTTTTTTCTTATTTTCAAGTAATTTTCCAGTTTATTTATTAATTTATCTTTATCTTTTTTCTTCTTTTCTAAATTTATGTATTTATTTTTTACTAATTT
>NW_024648253.1:0-9624 GCF_008729295.1 Plectropomus leopardus
CCTGATGGGACCTGATTGGACCTGATGGGACCTGATGGGACCTGATGGGACCTGACCCGCAGATTGAGATGATAAACAAAACAACCCTTCACATTAAAAGCTCTGGGTCAGTGAAGAGATTTATTTTGAAGAAATCTGTCGAGTTCCTCTCCTTTGATTGATGTTTACATGTTAACATAAATGAATAAAGTGTTTACCAACAAAATCTAATGATTGATCAGAAACTTTTGATCAGAACTGATCAGTGATCTGCAGGCTGAGACACAAAGCGTCCTGCAGGCGTTCACACGGACTGAACAAGTGAATCACACGCACGGTTCTCCTGTCAAACCTGACAGGTCAGAGGTCACAGCAGGACGTCCCTCAGGTCACAGCAGGACGTCCCTCAGGTCACAGCAGGACGTCCCTCTCGTCTTTGTCTCTGAGGACAGAAACTCTCCTGACGTCTCTCAGTTTAAGCAGGATGTTTCGGGTGTCTCACAGGAAACCACCAAAATATTCTCACATATTTGCTCTAGTTGGAGAGACAGTGTGACACAGACGTCTGTTGGACAGTCTGTCCCTGGTGGTCCCCTGAGACTGAAGGACACATTTCCTCTCCAGAAGTGTTTTTATTGACAGGTTATTGATTATTGATGGACTGATTTCGGCTAACAATTACTGATGTCCTCAATGACGTCAGGCGGCAGAGCGTCCTCAAACGCTTCGACAGCAGAAACAGGAAGTGATGTCATGGGTTATTGGGCAGACGGTCCCTTAAAGATGTTTTTGGCACTTCTCATTTTTCATACATTCAGGAGACAACACAGGTGAGAATGTAATGATGTCACAGCTGATGACATCATCAGGTCCGGGCTCGCTGATTTGTCGTAAAAAATGTTTTTTTTTGATTATCAACTTCTTCTTCTCTTTTATTCTCAAAAAAGTCAGATGGACTTTATTGTGAAAATCTCAGCAGTGTGAGTCACTTCCTGTGTTGATCAGCTGCTGCAGAGTCCCGCTGTTGTTGTTTACATGATGACGAAAACAAAGTAAACAGGAAGCTGACTGCATCATCCTCATGATGTCAGAGTCATGTGACGGTCAGTCGTCTTTTGATTGGTGGACGTCCAGACTGACGACCTGCAGCTCCGTCAGGTTACTGCTACTCTGCTGACTGATGACCATCTGAAACACAACACGCCAAAACACGTCAACACACGCCAAAACACGTCAACACACGCCAAAATGCAGTGTGGGCATGGAGAGAAATGCAACTTTAATTCCTGTATGTCTAACAAACAAGTCAGAAATGACAATAAAGATAACGGACGTTTTTTAAAAAACTCACATCAAAACTCAAGTCCACACACGTCAAAACACACACGTCATGTCATGTGTGCAGTAGTAGTATGTGCAGTAGTCATGTGTGCAGTAGTAGTATGTGCAGTAGTCATGTGTGCAGTAGTAGTATGTGCAGTAGTAGTATGTGCAGTAGTCATGTGTGCAGTAGTAGTATGTGCAGTAGTAGTATGTGCAGTAGTCATGTGTGCAGTAGTAGTATGTGCAGTAGTCATGTGTGCAGTAGTAGTATGTGCAGTAGTCATGTGTGCAGTAGTAGTATGTGCAGTAGTCATGTGTGCAGTAGTCATGTGTGCAGTAGTAGTATGTGCAGTAGTAGTATGTGCAGTAGTAGTATGTGCAGTAGTCATGTGTGCAGTAGTAGTATGTGCAGTAGTCATGTGTGCAGTAGTAGTTTGTGTAGTAGTAGTATGTGCAGTAGTAGTTTGTGCAGTAGTCATGTGTGCAGTAGTAGTTTGTGCAGTAGTAGTATGTGAAGTAGTAGTTTGTGCAGTAGTTATGTGTGCAGTAGTAGTTTGTGCAGTAGTAGTATGTGAAGTAGTAGTTTGTGCAGTAGTTATGTGTGCAGTAGTAGCTACGCAGTAGTAGTATGTGCAGTATGCGGTACCGGGTGCAGCTGGACAGCAGACACTGGGATCTGAGTGGCGACAGGTGGCAGCGAGGTGAGGAAGACCTGTGGGAGACTTCCTGAAGGAGAAGTAAAAGGACGACATGGAACGACGACGTCAATAAAAACAACAGAAACAATTAAAGTAACAATAATAATCATCGTCATCGGTATTGTTGTTGTGTAACAGCCGTAGTGACCGTGCGTTGGTGTAAAAACGGCGGCGGCAGGACGGCACCTGGGTCATGTGACTGGGCGTGGCCTGTTGAGGGGAAGGTGTTGAGGACGGTGAGGCTGCCGTCGCCCAGCGAGGGCGTCGGAGCTGCGTACATCACCGTGTGACCGCCGGGGTACATCATGTGACCTGCCACTGACGAGGACGAGGACGAGGACACGATAGAGGCAGAGAGACTGGCTGCAGAGACACAGGAGACAGGGACAGAGAGGGACAAACGGAGAGACAGAGGGAGAGACAGAGAGACATAGACAGAGGGACAGACAGTTCATTTGAAGGACTTGATTAAAGCAGCTCATTAGTTGAAAACGCTGATGTTGTGATCTTAGCGTGTCATTGGCGTGTTCATTTAATGTTTCTCTGCTCAGGCCGAGCCGTGTGAACACGTGAACCACAGAAAAGAGCCACACGCTGCTCAGATTACCACTGATGGAAGTAACTACGTACTTATACTTCAGTACTGTGGTCAAGTTCCTGTCTGACATTCTGGTACTTTACTTGAGTATTTGTATTTTCTGGTACTTTATATTTTCACTCCACAGTACTTTGAAGGCAAACATTGTACTTTTTACATTTAACTGATTACTTTAGTTACTAGTTACTTTACAGACTCAGATTTTTGATACAAAGCATTAAAATATCTAAAAATCTGTGATGTTTTCCCTCAGCAGCAGAGAGGCACCTTCACTTTACATCATTACACAGTTACAGTACATCCAGTACTTCAAGTACTGCTGGTACTGCTGGAACTGCAGGTACTGCTGGTACAGCAAGTACTGCTGGAACTGCAAGTATTGCTGATTCTGCATGTACTGCTGGTACTACTTCAGTACATGTTGATGCGAAAACCGTTCTACTTTACTTGAGTACTATTCTGAATGCATTACTTTTAGCTGTAAGAGTATTTTTACACTTCAGTATCCGAGTATTTCTGCACCAGGTACAACTACGCCGAACCAACACAGAGAACGTGTCAGCATGACGGCGTTAGCATGGAAACACGCCACCGCCGAACTGTGCCAACAACTGTCTGCAACGCCACCAAAGAGCTGGAACTCATTCACTCATTTATTTCTTTATTTACTCATGGATTCACTGCTTCATTAAGGGGCGGGGTCAGGTTGTTACCTGTGGAGGGGGCGGGTTTAAGTTATCAGTAGAGGGGGCGGGGTTACGTTGTTACCTGTGGAGGGGGCGGGGCTGTTGATGTCAGAGCTGCTCTGATTGGTGGAGGTCTGACTGCTGGGCTGAACCTGGATGGTCTGTAGCTGCTGAGAGACTCCACCCCCTGAGAAACACACAGGTGAGCTGTCATCAACCAATCAATCAATCAATCAATCAGTCAGTCAATAATAATCAGTATTGATTAGTATTGTTCCTTCATGTTCTCATGGTGTTAAACTTCCAGCTCGGTCCTGATTGGACGGCTCAGTGCACACACTCGGGGGCGTGGCCTCACCTGACAGTGAAACGGTGGCGGGGAGGCGGAGCAGTGTGGTGGGTGGTGTGGGCGGAGCTCTCAGTGTGGCAGTGGCGGCGGGGCTCGTGGCCCCGGGGCCCTGGATGGCCAGAGGCTGGCCCTGCAGCTGGCTGAGGGGGATGGTGTGAGTGCCAGGGGCCAGAGATGCACCTGTAGACACGTGAGGGGGCGGGGCCACAGACAGGTGAGTTCATAAGAGGAGGAGGTGGGGCCACAGACAGGTGAGAAAAAGTGGGCAGGTGAGCAGAGAGGCAGGAAGCTCAGGTGTGAGGGAGCATGTTTTCTGTTGGACTGAAGCTCCGCCTCCTACCTGACATCAAGGTGAAGCCTCCAGGAAGCACGACACCGGCCGATGTCTTCAGAACCGTTCCATTGGTGGAGGACGGCGGCTGCCAGGAAGAGGTGGAGCTCTGCAGGGACCCTGAGGACGAGGACAGGGGCGTGGCCTGTGCGGCACCAGGCAAGGCAGACACAGAGAACGCCGGTTTGATCCCGTCCTGCAGGAATAGACGGAACCAACAGTCAAACAGGTAGGTTCAAACCTGAAAGAACAGAACCTGCAATCAACAGTGGAACCACCTGGAGGACGTTCTAACAGTGGAACCTCCTGAAGGACGTTCTAACAGTGGAACCTCCTGAAGGACGTTCTAACAGTGGAACCCTCTGAAAGAACAGAACCTGCATCTCCAAGTTGTCCATTTTGTCAAAGGTCCTCGAGGGTCTAGTTAATGATCAGTTGAAGGATTTCCTCCATACTAACAATATTCTCTCTCCAAATCAATCTGGCTTCAGGAAACACGGCACTACCACAGCCTCCATCAAATCCACCAATGATGTAATAGACTTGCTCGTTCACAAAAAAAATGTGTACAGCCCTCTTTGTTGACCTTTCAGTGGACCACTCCATCTTGAAGCAACGACTGCTTGATATTGATTTATCTGAGCAGGCCATTACCTGGTTTGATAATTATCTGTCTGACAGAAAGCAATATGTTCATTTTGAAGGCGCTCATCAACATTGTTGAATGTTTCTTCTGGCGTGCCCCAGGGCTCAGTTCTGGGCCCAATTCTGTTCAGTGTTTATGTGGACGCATTGGGCAGAAATGTTCCTAATGCCAAACCTCATTTTTATGTTGATGATATAGTCATTTATTGCTGTGGCTCCACTCTTGTCGAGGCCCTTGGCAATTTACAGATCACTTTCAACCTTGTGGAACGTCAGCTCATTGAACTAAGACTTGTTTTAAATGCTGCCAAAACTAAACTGATCATTTTTTCTAATTGCGGGAAAGTAATTAAAAAGTACTTTCTTTTAAATCACGTGTAGAAAACCTGGTAAAAAAGGTTAGGGTTTAAACTGGGATTCTTTTCTTTTTAAGTCTTTCTTCTGCAGCCAGAAAAGAAGTTGGTTGCTGCCACCTTCCTCCCTGTAGTTGATTATGACGATCTTTTATACATGAACGCCCCCGTGAATTGTCTGCGATCTCTGGATTCTGTGTATCACGGTGCCTTAAGGATCATCCCGGGCTGTAGAGCCCTCACTGACCACCGCACCTTATATGTTCGAGTTGAGCGGCCCTGTTTGGTGGCCGCCGCCTTACACATTGGTACACTTTTATTCATTAAGCAATTTTAGGCCTTCTCCCCCTCTACTTATGTGATTACATTTCAAAAACTCATAGCAATTACTGTTTACGTTCCAATGATTTGTACTTAATAAACATGCCCAAAGTCCGTTCTGAATTCGGTAAGCACTCTTTTAAGCACTCTGCACCTGCTGCCTGGAACTTACTGCAAAACGTGTTGAATTTAAAGGAACTCATCACCCAAAGAACTTTTCAAAACCCTGTGAGAAACACTGAAATAGCTACATATGGCACCTGTTCTTGATTCAATGTAAATCCTGAGTCTGAATCCTGTTGCTTTTAACCAGTTTGTCTCTTATTTGTTTTGTTGTGTGAGTTGGTGTTTGTCTTTAATTGTTGTAACTTCTACATTTCTTAGGCTGCTGTCCCAACGGGACCGACCTGGTGAAATAAAGGCTAAATACATTTTTTTAAGAAAGGCCGTTCTAACAGCGGAACGTGAAGGACGAAACCCCCGTGCTGGACCTCCAAAGGTCAGACCCTGTGGTTGGCGGTTGTGACGGTGGGTTCTACGTCAGAATATTGAGGGATATTGAGAACATCACCTTGGCGCCCTCAGAGCAGCCGTCAGCCTCGGACACCTGGTAGGTGAGGTCAGTCTCCTCAAAGCCCGTGGCGCTCATCCTCTGGTCGGAGGACGGGTCGGAGCGCGGCGGCGAGTCTGGCGAGTTCAGGCAGGTCTGGATCAGAGCTTTGCCCGTCTCAGACGTGATCATCGGCTGCAGCTTCCTGGTGGCAAACGTATACACGTGACCCGTCTCACTGGCAACCAGCAGCAGGACCTGCGTCCCCGTCAGCGTGGATAGCTCATACGCCTGCAGGACATTACAGGGGACAGGACAGGACAGGGGACACAGGACACAGGACTTAGATGGGCTTTACTGTCATTCCAACTACACACTACAGTGAACACAAAGCCCAATTTCATTTCAACTCACTCCGAAATAATAAAACTGCATAAAAAAGAAACTGAATATAAAAATTATAATAATGAATAATGAATAATAATGAATAATAATAATGAAGCGAAAATGCACGTATGGACAGGAAGCAGGACCAGAGGACACAGGGGGCAGAGAGACAGATGTCCACAGTGAGGGACAGGTGACAGTTTCATGTTTGACACTTGAGCAGGTAAACCTCTGAGTGACCTGTGACCTCTGAGTGATGACCCTGTGACCTCTGAGTGATGACCCTGTGACCTCTGAGTGACCTGTGACCTCTGAGTGATGACCCTGTGACCTCTGAGTGATGACCCTGTGACCTCTGAGTGACCTGTGACCTCTGTGTGATGACCGTGTGACCTCTGAGTGACCTGTGACCTGAGTGATGACCCTGTGACCTCTGAGTGATGACCCTGTGACCTCTGAGTGATGACCCTGTGACCTCTGAGTGACCTGTGACCTCTGAGTGATAACCCTGTGACCTCTGAGTGACCTGTGACCTCTGTGTGATGACCGTGTGACCTCTGAGTGACCTGTGACCTCTGAGTGATGACCCTGTGACCTCTGAGTGACCTGTGACCTCTGAGTGATGACCCTGTGACCTCTGAGTGACCTGTGACCTCTGAGTGATGACCCTGTGACCGCTGAGTGATGACCCTGTGACCTCTGAGTGACCTGTGACCTCTGAGTGATGACCTGTGACCCCTGAGTGACCTGTGACCTCTGAGTGACCTGTGACCTCTGAGTGATGCCTCTCTGATGTCTAAGTGACTTTGATCTCTGAGTGATGACCACCTCTGTTCTTTGTGTGATGACCTGTGACCCCTGCTGTGACCCCTGACCTCAGAGTGATGACCTGTGACCTCTGAGTGAACCCAGCCGTGACCTCTGACCTGTGACTGACCTTCTTCATGATGCCAGTCTTCCTCTTGCTGAAGGTAGTATACCTCCTCAGTTTGTTGTCAATGAACTCCATCTTGATCTTGACCCTGCCGCGGGTCTTCTTGCCGGGTTTGACCCCCGGTACCCCGGGGCTGACCCCGCCGTACCCCCCGCTCAGGCCTCCGGCGGTGGCGGACTGGTGGCCGACCTCCCGATCGCTCCTCTCCCGCTTCACGCCCCTCCGGTCCCCCCCTGACCCCTCATCGTCCCCGGAATCCGAGTCCTGCTCCGACCCGCTGCAGACCACCTCGGTGCTGAACTCCCGCTGCTCACAGCGCTCTCCACCGCTGTCGGCGCTGATCCTGATCCCGGTCCCGTTCCCCGCTCTCCCTGCTCCGGTTCTGGAGCTCATTCCAGCGCCGCTACCCGCCAGCATCCCCCGCTGGGTCCCCCGCCCCGGGCCCCAAACCTGCCCCTCCTCCCGGCAGAGTCAACACAGACCCTGCTCGGAGCTCTTGGTGCGTGCAGAGGCAAAGACCCTCCCCGAGGCCCGGAGCTCTCGTTCCGGGAAGAGGCAGCTAACAGCGCCGCTAGCCGCGCGGCTAACAACTAGCAGCTCCGGGCAGCAGCAGTTAGCATCAGTTAGCGGTTGTTTAGCAACAAGTACAGCGGCGGTCCGTCCATCAGAGTCCGGGGAGGACGGGGAGTCTGGGCCGATCAGTCGGAGAACACCGGAGGAAACCAGAGAAACCAGTATGTGTGGTAAACCTGCTGCAGTTTGACGAGAATCAGTTAATAAAGTTTAAAAGTTCTGTTTTTGAACAGTGATCCGGTCCGGCCCCCTGAATCACTCCGCTCCACATAAGGACATCACCTCACTGCACCCAAACACATCCCTCCGCTGGAGGACATAGTGCCACACACTGTCCGCGCTACAATCACACTGCTTTATTAAAACGTCACACATGTTATCAGACATGTTATATCCGTGTGTTCTACATGACATGTGACAATAAACATGTGAGGATATGGCAGTTGGTGCGTAGTGATACGAGAAGGCGACGTGTTCTTTAGGACATGAAGGAACTACTTTTCTCCATATAAAGCAGCACGTTTCCTTTTATGGCGCTGCCGCTCCTTATATGGTCATCTGGACTACAGCCCGGAAAACTACACACACGTGGAGACAAGAAGAAGAAGATGAAGAATACATCAACACACACACACACACACACACACACACATTCATGCATGCATACAGTATAAAGTATGTCTATAGTATATTACAGTAATTGTACAGAGTAATGGTGGAGTAAACAGGAGTAAACGTACATGCATACAGTATAAAGTATGTGTACATTATGTAGTAACAGTGGAGCAAACAGGAATAAATGTACATATATACATACATGCATACAGTATAAAGTATGACTATAGTATGTTTTAACGGTGGAGTAACAGTGGAGTAAACAGAAGTAAACATACATACATGCATACATAAATACATACATGCATACAGTATAAAGTATGAGTATAGTATGTAGTAACAGTGTAATAAACAGGAGTAAACGTACATACATACATACATGCATACAGTATAAAGTATGTGTATAGTGTGTAGTAACGGTGGAGTAAACAGGAGTAAACGTCCTCACAGCTGCAGGTTAACAGTCAGACAGTGTCTGTGACATCAGCCATTAATCAGCCAATCAGAGAGCTGCAGTGTGCTGGTCTGGAGCCAGCCCCCCTGCTGCTGAACCAGGATCAGGTGTCTATATTTACCTGAGATTAGACTTCCTGTCAGAGAGCAGCTGACCGTCACCGTGGCAACATGTCGTCCTCATCATTCAGCAGCTCCGCAGGCCTCGCCCCCCCCTGGAGGAACAACAGTCTGCTGCTGGGGGGGGGGCGGGACCCCCCTCTGTCCGACCAGGGAGAGACCACCATAGGAGTCTACCTGCTGCTGCTGGGTAAGCACTGTATATATATATATATATATATGTGTGTGTGTGTGTGTGTGTGTATATACACACCTTATATACCAGTGTGTCTCTGTGAACAGTGTGTCTCTGTGGTGTGTTCACTGACAGTGTGTCTCTGTGGACAGTGCATCTCTGTGGACAGTGCATCTCTGTGGACAGTGTGTCTCTGTGGTGTGTTCACTGAGAGTGTGTCTCTGTGGTGCGTTCACTGACAGTGTGTCTCTGTGGACAGTGTGTCTCTGTGGACAGTATGTCTCTGTGGATAGTGCATCTCTGTGGACAGTGTGTCTCTGTGGTGCCTTTGCTGACAGTGCGTCTCTGTGGACAGTATGTCTCTGTGGACAGTGTGTCTCTGTGGACAGTGTGTCTCTTTGGTGTGTTCACTGACAGTGTGTCTCTGTGGACAGTGTGTCTCTGTGGACCGTATGTCTTTGTGGTGTGTTCACTGAGAGTGTGTCTTTGTGGACAGTGCATCTCTGTGGACAGTGTGTCTCTGTGGTGTGTTCA